>NW_006411198.1:6894-8789 GCF_000296735.1 Chrysochloris asiatica
GAATACTAAAAGCGGCCAGGGAGAAGAGAAATGTCACTTATAAAGACAAGCAAATCAGATTAAGCTCTATTTAGAACAAACCATGCAGGCAAGAAAGCAATGGGGAGACACATACAAAGCCCTACAAGAAAAAAACTGTCAACCAAGAATCTTCTGTCCAGCAAAACTATCAATCAAATACAATGGTGTGAACCACTGACCTTTTGGTTAGCAGTCCAGTGCTTATCCTACAGCACTGGAAAATAAGCATAGAATATAAAGAGGTTGCTTATTGAAACAATGTTGATAAATATTTGTTAAAAAAATATTGAAACAATATTGATAAATATTTGTTTAAAAAAAAAAAAAGCATTCAACTACTCCTGATATGGCACTGTCATACTACCACTGCACTATGGACCAGTTCAGCAGGTTAGCAGTTCAAACCAACCAGTTGTTCACCAGAAATCCTATACTGGGTCACTATGGGTAGGAATCGACCCAACAGCGCTTAACAACAACAACTCATAAATTCAAATTAAAACAAAAATGAGAATTAAAAAAATGTTCAAGTGGCAGAAATTTTAAATATCTGGTAAAGTAATATATGATAGAGTTTCTGGAAAGGATCCACACTCTAGGGGGTATGTTAAATAATGAAGACAGTTGGACAGTTTCTATGTGACAAAATTTGTCCTTTGACCCAGCTAAGTTCCAGTGCTAAAAGTTTATCTTGGTGATGGTGGTGGTATGCTATTATAGTGACCCTCTATAGTGTTTCCAAGGCTGTAAATCTTTATAGGAACAGAAAGCCTCATATTTCTCCTTCAGAGCCAGCTGGTTAGATTTGATCTGCTGGACTTTGCAGTTAGTAGCCCAACTCATAATCCACTATGTTACCAGGGCTCCTTAGAAATTTTAGACAAGTAATTTGAAACTGTGTATTATGATTTTATTTATAATAGGAAATAATAAGAAAACTAAATATTCTAATAAAGAACCAAGGGGCTCGTGTGGCAGTGTAGCGTAAGTACTGGACTGCTGACTGAAATGCCAGCAATTCAAATCCACCAGCCCTTCCTTGGATGAAAGATGAGGCTTTCTGTTCCCGTAAAGATTGATAGCCTCTGAAACTCTTTAAGGGTCATTGAGTCAGAATTGACCTTATGGCATTGAGTTTGGTTTTAATAAATTATAATTTTCTTTTCAGGACGTCATAAACTGCATAGGTGGATTAAATGTACTCTTTCCTTTATTGGAACAAATCAGCCACTGCAGTGAAGGACAGATCTCTGAAGGAGTGAATGAAAGCACAGTTTCTGAATTGATAACACCTGTAGAAGGAGATTGGGTGGTATTGACTTCCACAAAGACATCAGGTATTAAGATGGAATTAACACAGAATCATCACTTAGAAACTTGAGAATTGGAAAATTGATTTATAATCCTTTTAAGAAGTGTAACTGTAGCAGCTCATTCCTAATTTTACTAATATACTTCAGAAAGTTTGTAAGACTTTTGCCAAAAAACTTAACTTGTTGGTTTTATTCTTGTCAATCCTTAGCTTATATTCTTTAAAAAAAACACCAAAAAACTGTTTTAGTGTGAGTTTGGTGAAAATTACAGAGCAAACAAGTTTTCCAGTCAACAATTTGTATACATTTTTGTTTCATGTCATTGATTGAAGTTCCCACAACATGTCATATATCATATCCCAATTCCTCCCTGTGTTTCCTGTTTCCATTCATCCTCCTTTCTTAACCCTTCTGAACTTGTCCTAGGGTAAATGATACCCTTTTGATCTCAAATTGCTGATTATTTTAAGGTGTGTGGACCTCCTTAGTGTTATTGTTCCCTGTATAGATTTGTCTGTTGTTTGGCTGAAAATTCAATCATGGGGTTAAGTTAATTTCCAA
>NW_006411198.1:9298-9806 GCF_000296735.1 Chrysochloris asiatica
TCTAAATCTGGCTTTAACATATGACAGTTGCCTGTTAATGTACTATTGTGGCTGCTTTTGAATTATTTTCAACAAAACTTTACTTGCATGCGATATTTATAGAATTGTTATATGATTTCCACATTTTGCTGAACCACCTCTCGTCAGAATGGGAGCACGTTTGGATCTCTTCCAATAGGTTGGCCCAGTAACTGTCTTCCAGATGTTCTGGCATAGTTGTGTGAGAGCCTCCAGTACTGCATCAATTTATTGAAAGATTTTGGTTTATATTACATAAATTCCTGGGGCCTTGCTTTTCACCAATGGCTTCAGTGCAATTTGGATCTCTTCGTTCAGTACTACCAGTTCTTGATCATATGCTATGTCTTGAAATGGTACGGTGACTTTGTGTATGCCTTCCATCTTGTTCATCTTGTTTTGATGCTTTCTGTATCACTCAATATTTTGCCCATAGAATATTTCAGTATTTCAAATCAAGCGTTGGATTTTTTCTTCAGATTTTTTCAGT
>NW_006411198.1:11384-11997 GCF_000296735.1 Chrysochloris asiatica
CAATTTTATAATAGTAGGCAAGGGAAAACAATATTTATAAGACAGTCAAGCATTTTAGTATTATTTCCCCTCTTCAAGCTATGCCTAGATCCCTGCATCACAGAGCCCTCTTGTTCCAAGGTTGAGCATGCATCCCTATTTACCTCTGTCCCACTTAGCCCATGTAAATCTGTCTCAGTGTTCCCCTGTCTGTCTTGTTTTCCACATCCTTACCCTTCTTTTGTTGCCCTCCCCAACACTGGAACTATGATGTGTCTGCCATTACCCTGTAATTTACTGTCACCTCCCTCCACCTTCCCCTAAGCTCCCCCACTCAAACCCCACCATTGTGTGGTTACCTTATATTCCATTAACTTTTTCCTCCATTTAAGATAGTCCTGGTGTGGCGCTGTGGGTTAATGCGCCAGATTGCAAAGCCATTTGAACTGCAAGGTCAGTGGTTAAAGCTTACCAGCTGCTCCTCGGAAACCCTATACAGGGTCGCTATGGGTCAGAACCAACTCGATGGCACTTAACAACAACAACAATTGTATCCTGTAATCTACCTGATCTTCTCAACACCTCGATCTCTGTTCCTCTTTGTTTACCTTCTTTCACATTTTAATTGTTTTGA
>NW_006411198.1:12097-12662 GCF_000296735.1 Chrysochloris asiatica
TTTCCCCTCTTCAAGCTATGCCTAGATCCCTGTATCACAGAGCCCTGTTGTTCCAAGGTTGAGCATGCATCCCTATTTACCTCTGTCCCACTTAGCCCATGTAAACCTGTCTCAGTGTTCCCCTGTCTGTCTTGTTTTCCACATCCTTACCCTTCTTTTATTGCCCTCCCCAACACTGGAACTATGATGTGTCTGCCATTACCCTGTAATTTACTGTCACCTCCCTCCACCTTCCCCTAAGCTCCCCAACTCAAACCCCACCGTTGTGTGGTTACCTTATATTCCATTAACTTTTTCCTCCATTTAAGATAGTCCTGGTGTGGCGCTGTGGGTTAATGCGCCAGATTGCAAAGCCAAATGGCAAGGTCAGTGGTTAAAGCTTACCAGCTGCTCCTCGGAAACCCTATACAGGGTCGCTATGGGTCAGAACCAACTCGACGGCACTTAACAACAACAACAATTGTATCCTATAATCTACCTGATCTTCTCAACACCTCGATCTCTGTTCCTCTTTGTTTACCTTCTTTCACATTTTAATTGTTTTGACCATAGACTGACCTCCCAG
>NW_006411199.1:0-600 GCF_000296735.1 Chrysochloris asiatica
GGTTGGCCCAGGATCGAACATTGTTTCGTTCTGCTGTGCATGGTGTTGCTATGAGTCGGTTCCGACTTGATGGCACCTGACAACAACAACAACAATGGCTGATGATTGTGAACATTTCTTCATATGTTTGTTGGCTGCCCGGATCTCTTCCTTGGTGAAGTGTCTGTTCATGTCTTGTGCCCACTTTTTAATTGGGTTATTTGACTTTTTTTTGTAGAGGTGTTGTAGTTTCCTGTATATATATATATAATTATGATTGAGTGATAAGTTTAATTTACAACAAGAATTTATTTTGTGTTTACCATATTCCAGGCTCGAGAGTGGGATTGGCATTTAAAGATCAACAGATGCAGTTTCTATACTATACTAGTTTGACAATTAGTGTAGTAGGTACACAAAAAATGCTTTAGAAGTGTGTGGGAAGGGAACAGGTACCACATTATCTCCCCACTGTAAGCATCTAGCTAAGGAATAGTTAAGGGAAGGTTGGACTCAGTACATTGTTAGTGAGATGGTTATGAAAAATGGAGGCGCCTTTGGAAGGATATTTTAAGCCTATGGAAAACCACATGTAAACTCCATGAGCATGGCATGCAAACA
>NW_006411199.1:2521-5062 GCF_000296735.1 Chrysochloris asiatica
AGTTTTCTTTGTATAGGTCCTTTGTTTCTCTGGTTACATTTATTCCTAGATATTTAATCCTTTGGGCAGCTATTGTAAATGATATTGCTTTCCTAATGTCCTTTTCAGCACTGTCATTATTGGTATAGAGGAATCCAACTGATTTTTGTATTTTGATCTTATTTCCTGCCACTTTGCTGAATCTTCTAATGAAGTGAGTCTTTGGGGTTTTCTATCTATACGATCATATCATTTGCAAATAGAGAGAGTTTTACTTCCTCTTTTCCAATTTGAAAGCCTTTAATTTCCCTGTCCTGCCATATAGCTCTTGCTAAGACTTTCAGCACAATATTGAATAGGTGTGGTGACAAAGAGCATTCTTGTCTGGTTCTTATTCACAGAGGGAAGGCTTTCAGTTTCTCTCCATTGAGAGTAATGTAGGCTGTTGGTTTTGTATGTTGTTGTTGTTAAGTGCCATTGAGTCAGTTCCGACCCATAGCGACCCTGTACAGGGTTTCCAAGGGTATAAATCTTTACGGGAGTAGAAAGCCTCATCTTTCTGATTTGTAACCACTACGCTACCAGAGCTCCTTATATATGCTTGTATATATGCTTTTAATTATGTTGAGGAATTTCCCTTCAATTCCTGATTTGTTGAGTGTTCTTGTCAGAAATGTATGTTGGATTTTGTCAAATGCCTTTTCTGCATCAATCAATATGATTATGTGGTTCTGTTCTTTTTTCTTATTTATATGGTGGTTTATGTTGATTGTTTTTCTAATGTTGAACCATCCTTGCATCTCTGATATGAATCCCACTTGATCATGATGTATTATTTTTTTGATGTGCTGCTGGATTCTGTTGGCTATGATTTTGTTGAGAATTTTTGCATCTATATTCATGAGGAATATTGGTTTACATTCTTAGTGATGTCCTTCCCTGGTTTTGTATAAGGGTTATGCTTGCTTCATAAAATGTATTAGGAATTTTTCCATTCTCCTCTATATTCTGGTATAATTTGAATAGAATTGGTGACAGCTCTTCCCTGAATGTTTGATAGAACTCACCAGTGAAACCGCTTGGGCCTAGACTTCTTTTGGTTGGGAGTACTTTTGATGACCTCATCAACTTCTTCTTTTGTTATGGGTCTGTTCAGGTTTTCTACTTCGCTCTGTGTAAGTTTAAGTAGGTCATGTTTTTCTAAAAATGTATCCATCTCTTCTAAGTTTTCAAATTTGTTGGAGTATAGCTTTTCGTAGTATTCTGCTATTATCCTTTTGATTTCCTTTGGCTCCATTGTGACACTACCTAGGTGTTTTCTAATGTGTGTTATTTGTGTCTTCTCCCTCTTTCTTTTGTTAGGTTTGCCAATGGTCTGTCAATTTTGGTAATTTTTTCAAAGAACCAGCTTGTCCTGTTGATTGTTTCTATAGTTTTTCTGTTTACTATCTCATTTATTTCTGCTCTAATCTTTATTATTTCTTTTCTTTGGTGGCTGTAGGTTCCCTCTGTTGGTCAGATTCTAATTATTGTAGCTACTGTGTTAATTTTGGTTCATCTTCTTCTTGGATGTGTGCATTTATTGCAATAAATTGCTCTCAACATGACATTCACCATGTCCCAAATATTTCTGTATGTTGTGTTTCCATTCTTGTTTGTTTCTAGGAATTTTGTGAATTACATTTTATTTCTTCTACTATCCAGTCACTTTTCAGCAGGGTGTTATTCAGTTTCCATGTATTTGACTTTATTTCCTTGGTCTTTGTTGATTTCTAATTTGATAGCATTGTGGTCTGAGAAGATGCTTTGTAGTATTTTGATATTTGTAAACTTATGGAGGTTTGTTTTGTGGCCTAACACATATTCTATTCTGGAGAATGTTCCATGTGCACTGGAAAAGAATGTGTATTGTGCTGCTGTTGGGTTGAATGTTCTGTACACATCTATGAAGTCCAGTTGGCTGATTGTGTTATTTAGTTCCTCTGTAACTTTGTCGAGTTTCTTTCTGGTTGTTCTATCCATTTTTGAAGGCTGTGTATTAAATCACCCACTATTATTGTAGCTTCATCTATTTCTTTCTTCAAATCTACTACAGTTTGCTTTATTTTGGAGCTCTTTCATTGGGAGCATAGATATTTATTATGGTTCTGTCGTCTTGTTCAATTGTCCCTTTAATCATAAAATAATGTCCATCTTTATCTATTAT
The DNA here is from genome assembly GCF_000296735.1 of Chrysochloris asiatica. Lineage (NCBI taxonomy): Eukaryota > Metazoa > Chordata > Mammalia > Afrosoricida > Chrysochloridae > Chrysochloris > Chrysochloris asiatica. The sequence continues at coordinate 4,707 of NW_006411199.1, forward strand.
GCTAGTTTTTGCCCTAATGTTTATGTTATCAGAGTTTAGTACTGCCACTCCTGTTCATTTTTTATTGCAATTAGCTAGGTATATTTTTTTCCCCATCCTTTGACTTTCAATCTCTCTTTTTTTTTGACTGTGAATTAATTTATTTCTAAATTAGGTAATGGAGTAAATGGATGAAAAACAGTACTTTCCTACTAGAAATTTTCTCTAGAAATGCACTTTAATTATCTCACTGGACTTTTAATCTCTTTTTGTCTCTGTGTGTGAGATGTGTCTCTTGCTGACAGCATATTAAGGATCTTGCTTTCTTTTCCATTCTGCCAGCCTCCCTCTCTTAACTGGTGCATTTAATCTGTTTA
>NW_006411199.1:6398-8241 GCF_000296735.1 Chrysochloris asiatica
CCATTGTGAAGTGTTTTGAAACATTTTATAATCATTTTTCTGAATTCCTTCTCAGGCATTTCCAAGGCCTGCCCTCCTTCCAGAATGTAGTACAGGTCTACTTCTAGGTCATTTGTCTCAGACATTTTATCTTGTTTCTGGACATGTGCTGATATAGTCATCTATTTTTGCTTCTTGGACATGTTCAGTGGTTAGCTGTGGCCTTACTACTTAATTGAGTGTGTGTCTTGGTATTTTTTATGCTTTCTGATTGCCTCCAGGTAGATGTGATCATGAGGTGGGCTTCACTTTTCATTATTTTTTATTGCTTAATTTGGAGTAACTTTCTTAAGTGTTGTCTTCCTCCCTGGTGTATGGCAGTTGGTATCAGTTCTTGCTTGGATTGTGGGGTATTATAGGGAGTGATTGTAGCTTGACTATATCACAGAAATTGCTGTCTTTTCTTGGACAATATAGGGGGAGAAAGAGTCCCCTAAAGGTAAAAGGAGAACAACAACAACAAAAAACCCCAGAACAAAACAGGAAAAAAAAAAAAAAAAAAAAGATTGGATACTGTAGTCTAGAATCACAGAAAAGAGAGAGGAGAGAGAAGAAAACAACAAAAAAAAATCTGTAGCCTAATAGGAGTATGACTTTAATATCCTCTTTCAGCTTCTTGCCTTCAAGGCCACCTGATAAATTTCAAGATTCCACTTGTTATGGTTGTTATGTTGTACCTCAGGATTTAATCTTCAGCCTGTTTTGTTTTTAGACTCTTCCTCTCCACAACCCTTGTTCTGGCCTTTTCCTTATTAATAAACTGTTCAGAGCCAGCTGTGCCCATTTTGTACTGCTGGTGTATTTAAGGGGGGACTGGCCCTTTAAGGTTTGAGAAGATCTGTGTGCATGTGTGGTAGAAGAACCCTCCAGTGGTAGGGGTGAGCATGGCCACTCGCTCAGACACCCCCCTTTAGTCACAAGAATGGTGGTGTGCAGACAGCGAGAGGCCAGTTAACAGATACCAAAAAAAAAAAATCAGAACCAAACCAAACCAAACAAAGAATACTGTCCATCTTTGTCTCTGAGGTTCCTGCAGGTGTTAGTCCATGACAGGTCTGCTTGCTTCCCTGCTTGGTCTTGCCATTTGGTCTTGCCCAAGCTGTTGGCTCTGGGCTGCTGAGCGCAGCACATTCAAAAGTCTGAGACTTCTTGCTTCTGCTACAAGTCCTACTAGCTACAAGCCTTCAAACTTTTAAGACATTCCTACTTATGTGGTTTAGAGTTTTGGAGCTCTCCGCTGAACCCGCTTAGCCTGGTATTCTGTGTTATTGCTGATGGAGATCTTCACTGAACCTCCACTCTATCTGCCATCAAGCCCAGCATCATTGGCTCTTGATCATATGATACGTCATGAAATAGTTGAACATTAACCATTTCCTTTTGGTACAGTGACTTTGTGTATTCCTTCCATCTTCTTTTGATGCTTTTTGCATCATTCAATAATTTGCCCAGAGAATCCTTTAATAACGAAAGTTGAGGCTTGAATTTTTTCTTCAGTTCCTCCAGCTTGAGAAATGCTGAGCATGTTTTTCCCTTTTATTTTTCTGACTCCAGATCTTTGCACATTTTGTTGTAATATTTGACTTTATCTTCTGGAGCTGACCTTTGAAATTTTCTGTTCATCTCTTGTACCTCCTCCTTTCTTCCATTTGCTTTAGCATCTCAATTCTATTGAGCAAGTTCCAGAGTCTCTGCTGACATCCATTTTGATATTTTCTTTTCTTGTCTTCTTAATGATTTTTTGCTTTCTTTCTGTATGATCTTGATGTCATCTCAAAACTCTTCTGGTCTTTGGTCTTTAGTG
>NW_006411199.1:9566-10626 GCF_000296735.1 Chrysochloris asiatica
TCCAGCATCAGTTCTATCACCAAGGTCATGTTTTCCAACCACTGATCCTTTCTCTTCGTTCCCAAACTTTGCATTCCAATGGCCAGTAATGATCAATACATGTTGATTGCATGTTAGATTGATTTTAGATTGAAGAATTTGGTAGAATTCTTCTATTTCATCCTTATTGGCTTCAGTGGTTGGTGCATTAATTTGAATATTGGTATTAACTGGGCTTCCCCTGTAGGCACATGGATATTATCCTATCATAGACAGTGTTGTACCTCATGACTGACTTGGATATGTTCTTTTTCACAATGAATACATCATTCCTCTTTAATTTGTCTTTTCCGGCATTGTAAACCATGTGGTTGTCAGATTCAAAATAGCCAATACCAGTCCATTTCAGCTACTGAGCTGAAGATATTGATGTGTATTCGTTCAATTTAATTTTTGACAACTTCCAGTTTTCCTAGATTCATACTTCATACATTCCATGTTCCGATTTTCAGTGGATGTTTACAGCTGTTTCTCTTCATTTTTAGTTGTGCCCGATCAGCAAATGAAGGTCCTTCGGGCTTTTCTCCCACAGGCTTTACTCCATTTACATCATCACGGTCAACTCTACTTTGAGGAGGCAGCTCTTCCCCAGCCAGATTCAGAAGAGGCCATGGAATGAGGGATATCATTGCTGATATCCGATGGATCTTGGCTGAAAGCAAAGAATATCAGAAAGATGTTTACCTGTGCTTTATTGACTATGCAAAGGCTTTCAATTGTGTGGATCATGAGAAGTGATGGACAACATTGCAAAGTATGAGTATTCTGGAACACTTAATTGTGCTCATGAGGAATCTGTACCTGGCCCAAGAAGTGGTTGTTCGAACAGAACATGGGAACACTGAATGGTTTTAAATTTAAAAAGATGTGTGACAAGGTTGTTTTCTTTCATCAGACTTATTCAATCTGTTTGCTGAGCAAATAATCTGAGAAGCTGGGTTATATAAAGAAAAACGTGGCATCAGGATTGGAGGAAGACTCATTAACAACCTGCGATATGCAGATGATACAACCTTGCTTG
>NW_006411199.1:11952-12422 GCF_000296735.1 Chrysochloris asiatica
TAGTTTTAGGCTTTTCATTTAGATCTATGATCTATTTAAGTTACTTATTATTTATGGTGTGAAATGTGGGTTAAGATTCATGTTTTTTAATTTTGCGTATATACCCATTTGTTGAGTAATGTGCTTTTCTCCCTTGAATCAAATTTGCATTTCAAAAGGTTGAAAATAAATTGGTCATATATGTGTGAATTTTATTTTGTACTCTCTAGACTCGACGGCACATAACAATATAAATTATATTATGTTTCATAGATTTATTTGTGTATTCTTTCACCAATATTAATATTTAATTTTTTTTTTTTTTTTAGAACTCTGCTTGTTTATTGTTTATTCTTCTCAAAATGCTGTACATTATTATAGATTTCTTAATTTCCAGATTCCTCTCACTCAAATACTTCCTGGAAGACTTTCTAACTCTTTTTAGTTAGAAAAACTTTTTTTAGTTGCACACCTCCAAAGATGGGTTTCCC
>NW_006411200.1:0-6144 GCF_000296735.1 Chrysochloris asiatica
AGATTTCTTGCTTCTGCCACAAATTCCCCCAGCTGTGAGCCTTCCAACCTTCTAAGTATTCCTTTATATGTGGTTCAGAGTTCTGGGACCATCCCCTGAGTCTGCTTGGTTGGGTATTCTGTGTTGTTGTAGGCGGAGCTCTCTGCTATACATCCACCCGATCCGCCATCTTGTTTGTTCTACTCTGTTGATCATTGTGTTCTCTTGTTTACTAAATTTCCTGTTTATATCCTTTGCACATAATTCTTTTTTGAGATATTCATCTTTTGTTATAGATTTACTTATTTACTTATATTTAATCAGTAATTTTAGGTTATTATAAATGTTGAAATTATTGTTTCTATGTCTATGAGTAGTATTTTAATTTTTTTAAAAAATACATCTCTCACACAGCAGGTCTTTTTTTAATGTAATCTTAATAATCTATTTTTTTCTTTGAGTTTTTGTATGTTTTATAAGAATTCCTTCAATTTATTGAGATGACAAAAAGATAATTACTTTTAATATTGACTATTTTGTTTTGCTGATTTTTCTATCCATGTGCAGTAAAAATGGGACACAGTGGGCAAATTCCAGCAATATTATTAATTGTGAGGAAAGAAGCATTGTGAATCTAATCCTTGCCTAAAAATGGATCCAGTCCTCATCTTGTCATTTCTTCATCCTCATTGCTGCTCAAGAGCGCTTTAAAATGTTCACGAGCAAAGATGTCAGTTTGAGGATTAAGGTGCTCCTGATCCAAGCCATGGTGTTTTCAATTGTCTCATATGCATGTGAAAGTTGGACAGTGAATAAGGAAGACTGTAGAAGAAGTAATGTATTTGAATTCTGGTATTGGTGAAGAATATTGAAGTAACATGGGCTACCAGAAGAACAAACGAGTTATTCTGAAAGAAGTATAGCTATAGCGCTCTTTGGAGGCTAAGATGGCAAGACGTTGTCTCTTATTCTTTGAACATTTTGTAGGAGGGACCAGTCTCTGAAGAAGGATATCATGCTTGGGAAAGAGTATCAACCAAAAGAAGTTCCCCAGGAAGTTGAATTGACACAGAGGGAACATCAGTGGACTCAAATATAACAACAATTGTCAGTATGGCACAGGAACTGACTTGAGGGCACCTAACAACAACAACAACAACAACAACAACAACATATAAAAGTGATTTCATTATTTAAAAATTTTGTTTTTCCACAGATTTCTTGAAACATCCTCATAAAACCTGCATCTACTGCTCATCTGTCAATTTGTCATAGTGTGGTGGCTAGCATGCTGCTGTGAAATAGAAGTATAAACACTGGTGTTTCAAATATCATTAGGGTCACACATAGTGGACAAGTTTAAGTGAACTTGCAGACTTGTACATACTAGCAAGATCTATTCCTATGAAATTGTCCAGTGAAACTTTTGAGTAACAGCAGAACATTATCTGCTGTAGTGCTGGAAGATGAGCTCTTCAGATTAGAAGGGCTGACCCAAGCCATAGTCTTTTCAATTTCATCATATGTGTGCACAAGCTGGAGAATTTATGCCTTTGAATTATGGTGCCGGAGAAGAATATGATATATGCTGTGTAATGCTAGAAGAATAGAAAAATCTTTGTAAGAAAAAATATAGCCAGAATGCTCCTTAGAAGCTAGTATGGCAAACTTCATCTCATTTACATTAGACATGTTATCTTAATGGACCAGTCCCCATGTTCCATGTAAGGAGAGAGTCAGTGAAAAAGAGGACACCACTCAATAATATGGAATGACACAATAGCTGGAACAATGGGCCCAAGCATTGAAATTATTGGGAGGATTGAACATTGTTGTGTTCTATTGTATGTAGGGTCACTATGAATCAGAACTGACTCGAAGGCACCTAACAGCAACAGTAATAATGTGCATAAATAGAAATCCTTTGGGCTTTTAAATAAATTTTAAGAGAACGGGGTTCCTGAGATCAAAACTTTGAGGGCTACTATTATAGAAAATTAATTTTGTTTACAATTTCAAATTCAGTGAAATAAATGTTTTTGTAATTGATAAAGTTAAAAAAGTACTAGTCTGTGAAGTACTGGTGTGACATTGTTGGATATTATACTGGGTCAAAGGTCGGTTTGAACCCCAAGTTGATTGGTTCAAATCCACCAGCTCATCAGAACTAATCTGAGGGCACTTAGCAAAAACAGTGTGTATTAGTTTCTTTCTTTTTACTGAGTTAGATTTGAAAAGTTTACTTTATTATACTTTTCAAATAATCGTCTTTTTGTTTTCTCTTACCCTCTCTCATTTACTATTCTGTTTTTGTTTATTTTATTGATATCTGTTCTCTAATGTATTATTTATTTAGGTTTATATTTGTATTGTTAATCTAGTCACTAGACCACTACGTATGCCATTTATTTTTTTCTCTTTGTCAAAAAAAATGCATCTACAAAAAGAGGTAGCCTAAAGTATCAATAGTATAAAGTATCAATAAAGAATCTAAAGTATCAATTTAGATTCCTACCACAAATCCCTTTATATATAACTTTCTTAACATTCAATTCCATCATCTATGTAATTTACATTGTGATTTATTATTTAGTCCATTTGTTATTGTCTTTTGTTTATTGAAAAAGCACAGGCTATATGTTTTTTTCTTTTAGATACGTTAAAACTTTCTTTGTAACTAGATGTTGTTGTTGCTAAGTGTCCTTGAATTGCTTCTGACTCATAGGGACCCTTTATAGAATTCCCAAGGAGCAGCTGGTTGTTTTGAACCTCTATGGTTTGACCATGTGGTTGACTGTCAAGTGCTTATCCTTCAACATCACACCCAGGCTTCTTCTTGTTGTTTTTATTGTTAAGTACTGTTGAGTGTGTTCTGACTCATAGAGACCTGTATAGGGTTTCTGAGGAATGGCTGGTGAATTTGAACCACCAAATATGCAGTTAACAGTCCAGTGCTTATCTTACAGTGCCACACAAAGACTGCAAAGTTCATGAAGTACATTGGCTAGGAATTAAACCCTGGTATCTTGCATGTGAGGTGAAAATTTCACCATTGGTAAATATCTGTAAATATCCACATGGTCTTGAACATTATTGAGTACTTGTAAGCATAGGCATATGTAGTAATATAAGCTTTCTTAATTTTGTGGTTTAATCATTATTAGTGTTGATAAGTGCCATCGAGACAGTTCTGACCCTTAGTGACCCTGTATAGGGCTTCCTAGGAGTGACTGGTGAGCTTGAACGGCCAAACTTGCCATTAAAATAGACTTTTGCAGTCCAGTGCGTTAACCCACAGTGCCATATCAGGTCTCCAGTTTAATAATGTTGTTGTTAAGTGCTGTCGAGTCTATTCTAACCCATAGTGATCCTGTATAGGGTTTTGGAGGTGCAGCTGGTGAGCTTGAACCGCCGAGCTTGCAGTTCAAATGGCTTTGTGGTCTGGCGCATTAATCCACAACGCCACACCAGGTCTCCGGTTTAATAATAAGCAAGTGCTATTATGCTTGATTTATTTATTTCTGAGTTGTGATTATGAAAATCTTCCATTAAAATTAATGATATCAATTTCTTCCTGAGATTTTGTCAGTAGTTTTTAGTATATCATACAAGGCTCTATTGTTGAGTGTCTGGTTGTCTATCATTACTATATACCTTTCATTGGTAGTGTCAAGAACTTTAAAACATCTGAAATTTTCCCTATGCTCAAGCTAACAAGTTAACCTTCCAGTCTCATAAATGCTGGCAGGAGGCATGCAACTACAGATTCAGAGAAAACAGATATTTTATTATTCATAGCAGTAACAAAAAACTATAGTGTTTTTATTTTATTTCACTGGTTCACCGATTCCTGATCCCCATAGGCAATGCTACAAGGGTCAGGTGAGCCCTGCATGAACAGTGGATTGATTACATTAAAGGAGAAGAACCTCAAGCTTAGGAAACTTCAGTCTTTTATAATGGGCTGCAAGCAAACTAGTCTGAGTTTTATCCCAAGAGGGAGATATATTCTTTATCATACTGGTAGTAAACAATTCTGCCTCCTCTCTGGAGGAAGGACCTATTTCTGTCTTTCAAAGTTGCTCACTCTACAAACGTCCTCAAAGAACAAAATACTGTCAGTGCCTCTCTTTGCAAGGTGTGCAGAAAAGCAACGGACTCAGAGAATTATATATCAATAGAGATGCTTTTGTCATTGTTGTTGTTAAGTGTTATTGAATCGGGTGCAACTCATAGCCACCCTGAATAGGGTTTCAGAGAAGTCACTGCCTGCCTTGCGGCTCAAACTGACCTTGCCATCCAGCGCATTATCCTATCGTGCCAATATAGGAATAACTGAAGATTTTGTCATTAGGAAGAGCTTAATTTTTACACTGGGACTAACCATTACATGGAGTCCTGGTGTGATGCTGTGGTTTGATAAACTGGACAGCAAGGTCAATTTGAACCACAAAGTTGTTGGTTCAAGCTCACTAGCTGCTCCTTGGAAACCTTATGCAAAGCCACTCTGAGTGGGAACTGACTCGAGAAATTTAATAACAACAAACATCATTACATGATATCTATTTTGATTTATGTAGCAAAAATCTTGTTTAGTATGATTTTAATACAGCCACAGTTAGATTAATTTTTAACATTTTAACTATACATCATATAGTCCAATATTATTCTATATTGTTTTTAGCTTGATTAAAAAAAAATAATTGTAGAGACCTATGAATCTTAAAACTGTATTTTTGGTTCACTATGGATTTTCACAATGAAATATAAGAAAATACATATATAAAATATATTTTTCTATGCATGTTTGAAGTCCTGGTGTAGCATTGTAGGATAAGTACTAGACTGCTAACTTTAAGGTCAGTGGTTCAAACACACCAGCCTCTCCTCAGAAACCCTATAGTGGGTCTTTATGAGATGGAACCAATTCAGTGGCACTTAACTAGATGCTTATTTGATTTTATATCTATCACTCAATTTTGATTAGATTTTTTGGCTTGTTTTATGTTTTTCTTCCATTGAATTCTTTTTTTTTCCATTGTCCTTTACATGCTATTGATTTGGAAGAAAATATATATTTCCATTATGTCCAGTGGACTCTTTCTTACAGATCTACTGCATTCTGTTGGATCTCCTCTTTTTGGAATGGATCTCTCCCAACCTGTTGGTGAGGTAGCTCTGTTCCAAATCTCTTGACAGCTCACTAAGCATCTTCAGTGCTGCATTAGTCTGTTGAAAGATTTCAATTTGCATTCCATCAACTCATGGAGCCTGTTTGTCACGTGTCTTCAGTGCATCCTGAATTTCTTTCTTCCATGTCATCAGTACTTGATCATATAGTACCTGTTGAAATGATTGAGCATTGACCGATTCTTTTTGGTACAGTAACTCTGTGTATAGCTTCCATCTTTTTCAGATGTTTCCTGCATCAGTCAATGTTTTTGCACTTGGAATACTTCAATATTTCAAGTCAAGACTTGGCTTTTTTCTTCCATTTTTCCAGTTTGAGAAAAGAAGAGTGTGTTCTTATTTTTTGGCTTTTTAAACTCTAGGTATTTGTACATTTCATTATAACAATTTTCTTTGGCTTTTCAAGCTGGCCTTTGAAATTTTCTGTTTAGCTTTTTTATTTCCTCATTTCTTCCATTCACATTACCTTTTCTACCATTAAGAGCAAGTTTCAGAGTCTCTTCTAACATACATTTTTATCTTTTCTTCCTAATCTCCAGTATTTTCAATGACCTTCTAGTTTCTTCCTCCATGATGTTCTTCACGTCATCCCACAACTCATCCAGTCTTCAGTCATTGTTGTCTAATGCATTAAATCTCTTCTTGAGATAGTGTCTAAATTCAAGTAGACTATATTCAAGTCATATTTTGGCTCTCATGGACTTGTTTTAATGTTCTTCAGCTTCGACTTCAACTTGCATATGAGTAGTTGATAGTCTGTTCCACAGTCTGCTCCTGACCTGGTTTTGGCTAACAATAATGAGTTTCTGCATGGTCTCTTCCCACATACGTCATCATTTTTTTTCTGTTTTCATATGGTAAGGTTAATTTGAATACTTGCTTTTAAATGTTGTATACAAACGGCAAACCCTCGTCTGTCAGTTTGTCGTACTGTGGTGGCTTGTGAGTTGCTGTGATTCTGAAAGCTATGCCACC
>NW_006411200.1:12324-18646 GCF_000296735.1 Chrysochloris asiatica
GATATAATGTTTGGTATGGTGGAGGGTCAGAGAAAAAGAGGAAGACCCCCAATGAGATGGATTGACCAGGTAGCAGCATCAATGGACTCAATCATGGCAACAGTGGTGAGGTTAGCCCAGGATCGGGCAGTGTTTTGTTCTGCTGTGCATAAGGTTGCTATGGGTTGGTACTGACTCGATGGAATCTAACAACAACACAAATGGTATTTGAAGTGAGTAAGTCATTGGTCTTTCAAAATTTTATCATGCTAAAACCACCATAATTTCTATTACCAAGGCCATATTTCCCAACTACAGAATCTTACTCTTTGTTCCCAACTGTAGCATTCCAATCACTAGTAATTTATCAGTACATTTTGATTGCATGTTTGACCAATTTCAGACAAAAGAAATAGGTAGAAGAATTCAATTTCATGATAACTGACTTAAGTCATTAGTGTCTAAATTTCAATACTGGTATTAGTTTGTCCTCCTTGTAGGGGTATGGATATTATTCTATCACAGGTAGTATTGTACTTCAAGACAGATCTTGATACGCTATTTTTGACTATGTGTCAACATTTCCCTTCCGTTTGTTTTTCCAGTATAATCAACTATATGATTATCTCCTTCAAAATGGCACAAACCAATCCATGTTAGCTCACTAAAGGCCTAGGATGTCAATATTTATACAATCCATTTCAATTTTGTGGACTTTCAATTTTCTTAGATTTGTACTTCATATATTCCCTGATAAAGATTATTAATATATGTTTGCAGTTGTTACGTCTTATTTTCAGCTGTGCCTTAGCAACAAATGAAAGTCCCAAGTGCTTTATTCCAGCCACATAATAAAGGTCAACTAAGCAGCAGTCAAGAGATCAGACGACGCATTGCATTGGGCAAATCTGCTGGCACAGGAACTTTTTAAAGCGTTGAAGAGCAAAGATGTCAGCTTGAGGACTAAGGTGCACCTAACCCAAGCCATGGCATTTTCAATAACCTCATACGGATGTGAAAGCTAGACAGTGAGTAAGGAAGATCATAGAAGAATTGATGCCTCTGAGTTGTGGTATTGGAGGAAATACTAAAAGTGCCATGGGCTGCCAAAAGGACCAATAGATCTGTTTTGGAAGAAGTACAGCCAGAGTGCTCCTTAGAGTCCAAGATGGCTAAACTTCATCTCTCTTACTTTGGACATATTGTCCGGAGGAAACAGTTACTGGAGAAGGATATCATGCTTGGTGAGATGGAGGGTTGGAGAAAAAGTGGAAGACCCTCAAGGAGATGGACTGGCCAGGTGGCATCATTGATGGACTCAAGTGTGGCAATGGTAGTGAAGTTGGCCCAGGATGGAACATTGTTTCAGTCTTCTGTGCATGGGGTCGCTATGAGTCGGTTCCGACTTGATGGCACCTGACAACAACAACAACTCTACTTTGAAGATGTGGCCTCTCCCCAGCTGTATTTTGAGTATTGTCTAATATAAGAACTCATCTTCTGGCACTATATCAAGATAATATTTTGCTACTATACATAAGATTTTCTGTGGCTAACCTTTCATAAATGGTCTGCTTCTCCTTCTTACTAGTCTGTCTTTGTCTGGAATCTCTGCTGAAATCTGTCCACCATGACTGAGCGATTTAGCATTTAAAATAGTGGTGATATAACTTCTGGCATCACAATAACCCACAAGCCACCATAGTATGAAAAAGTGACAGACAAGTGGTGGTAATAATAATAGAGCACTTTCCATATTATATTATCTCCCTAGAACCCTTATCAAGTTAAATTTACAACAGAAAAGATAAACATTTCAACAGCAAATCCCTATATTTAGTAGTAGGTTGATTGTATATATTATAGTTTTGGTTCCATTTTTCAAACTGTTTCATGAAAGAGTTATACAGAAATCTGTCTAGGCTCTATGCTCTAGGTTCTAGTCCTATCACCTGGACTAGAACTCAGTGAACACTGATGAATAATAGCAACTTTCTTATGTTGATAATATGAATCCTATAATAAGTATAAGTTTATATAATTATCAGTGTTCTTGATTTCTGTGCAGTTTGAGGGAAAAGTGTCCTCAATTTTGTTTGATGAGCTTTACGCAAATTCTTATTTTTCTGTGTCATTACTTCCTTGGAATATTTCAAGCCTAAGAAGTAGGAGAAAATTTAACAATACTTTAAAAATAGTTTGCATCAATATTTGCATGTATACATTTTTAAACATATCAGTTCTGGCTACAATTAGTTGATTATGCTCTTTTAAATCTAAACTTTAAAAATGATGCTCCTGTATCTAATAATTTATGATTAATTTTTCCCATGATGGAAACTGTAGCTCCCTTTATTCATTATTGAATGCTCCTATTAGTGATAGGTACACAGAGGTGAAACTTCTCTAAGCTAACCCAAACGAACTCAGCAGAGCCTGGGGAATGTAGCTATGAGGGATAAAACAGATAAGGCAAGAGACTCCATTTGCCTATAGACAAACACCTATTTGAATGTCTTTGCATAATTGATTTTGTCTGGTCCATTTAAAACAATGAAATTCATTTGTATACAAAATCTTAGCTGAAGAAGCAAAAAACAGACATTCCTGAGAATTTTAAATTTTATTTTAAAGAAATAATATAGGAGAACATTATGGGTTAGTAAAAAATGATACTGATGAATGAGAATCTAAGTTGAGTAACAATTTGTTATTCTGCTTTTTGTTTGTATGTGCAAACAGCATGATATTTGAAACTTAGATAAATGAAATTTTGGAGACAAGTTTTGTTTTTTTCTCTAATTTTGCATGAATCTACCAATAAGTCAAAAACATTCATTTGACATTTAGCACAAATTCAGGTGATTTTAGATTGCCACATGATTACAGATAAGATGGCAAATAACCATCACTTTATTTTCCACTTCTGAGTCATGACTAATATTTTTCACCTTTTAATGTTTTCATCTTCAATTTATCTCTTCTGCCACAGGTGGCGGCAGAGTCTCATGTGTCTAGGGGAATGAGCATGCTGATGTGAAATAAAGCTTATTAACCCACCTTAAACATTTTAAACATTTTTTTTTCTTTTAAACTAGTTTTTCTCATCATAGAAATAATATATAACATAGTATACATATTCATAAAGTGAAAAAACAATACAGACAGTACCCAGTTATGAAAGAGAATATTTTCTGAAAATGTCATTAAGTTGTGTTTGTATGTAAGTCAGCACAGGTGCATAAGGTTCTTACTTAGACTTTAGTGCTAAAAAAAGCTAAAAGCCTTTTCAATAATTTAAAAACTACAAGTGTAGGAAATGATGGTGATTGTGATGAAGAATTAGTTGCCAGTAAAGGTTTGTTCAACTGTTTCAAAGTCAGGGCAAATTTATTCAATATTATAAGAGCAACTATGAGTTGCCCATAAGTCAGACATGTATAACCCAGGGATTTGCTGTACTGAAAAAACATAATTTATTTCACTACTGTACGTGCAGTTTCACAAGACCATAGGTATATCTTTTAAATTATTTTTTAGGTAACTTTCCAGGAAATATCTATGTGAATGATTAAAAATAGAGGAGATTTTATTGTGACACTCTTATGCACTATATTGCAACATTAAAAAGAACACATCTTTCAATTAGTTTCTTAAATAATTACCTATTGTTCCATAGGATCAAAACCACCAGCTGCTCCTTGGAAACCCTATACAGGGTGGCTATGAGTTGGAACAGAGTCGACGGTACTTAACAACAGCAAAAACATTCCAGAGTATAAACTGTTTGTCAATGTGATTAACTTATTCTATTTTTTTAAAGAATTATTTTCCTTACTTTATTATTTCATCAATATTTATTTCTTAGAAATTTATCGTATTTTTCATTATTTTTGCTAATAAAAGAAGTACAATGAGTACCACTGCACATGTAGTCTTATGTAAATTTTTGTGTTTACAGTCCGGGTATGTTATAAAAAATGGAATGACAAGCTCAAAAGGATATATTTTCAAAAGCATTCCTTGGAGGAAGAAATTGGACAAATTTTAATTTCTACAAATAATACTTAAGAATGCTTATTTCTTCCTGAGCATTGGCAACATTGGCTATGATTCTTAATCAATTTGATTAATAAAAAATAAATGTGTGTATATGTGTGTAGACAAGTGGTCCTCAAAAATTCATGAAATTTTTCATTAAACCTTTTTTCCACTAACTTCTTGAAGCCTTTTCATATACACACACACAAATGCACATACAATAAAAGTCAAAAGCATTGCTATAAAACCATTTCAGTTGTTGTTTAGTGCCATTAAGTCAGTTCCGATTCATAATGACCCAGTATAGGGTTTCCAAGGATCAGCTGGTAATTTGAACCTCTGACCACTGCAGTTCAAACTGACCTTGTCATCCAGTGCTTATCTAACAGCAACACTTAAGAATATAAAAGTGCTAAGCTATTCTTTCTCAACATAAGCTCCATCAAGTTCTATATACATTTTTTTTTTAAGTTTTTATTGTGAGGTTTAAATGGGAGAACATCACCTTTACAGTAGTCCTATCATATTTCGTTTCATTGCATATTCGTTTCAATCCCCTCCATGCATCATCAAATAACCAAAGAGTACCCCACACAGGCCCGCCCTCGGTCTCCAGCACACAGCCCTTCTCCCTCCCTGAGTCCAGGGTCCCCAGACACTCCACTGTCCATTTCATCATCTCTGTCTCCATCCCTGGCATTGTTGCCTTTCTGGGTATGGTCCGGCTTTCTGCTCTTCTCACTTTATGGTCCCAGTGACCTCCACTTCTGGGCTGCAAAATCAATCACTCTCCCCCTTTTATGAAAAAAAAAAAAACTATTTACCTGTATATTTCCTGACCTCACAGTCAGACCTGATGGCAATTATTCACTATTGTACCACAAGAATTTTATCCCCATTTCCTTTTGCCAACCCAGTCCCAACTGATTGGAATTCATTCATTGGTGATTCTACCTTGCCCCACCTCAACTGGAACTAGGTTCTCTCTTGAAAGCTTGTAAACCAGTCAGTTCTTGCCTTTATAGCCCCCCACCCCCATTTTAGGTAGCCAATGTCTAAGTTGCCCATCCCTGTCAACCCTGTGTATGGTAGTGGATGGGGGAATGGGGGTGGGAGCGATCCTCGCTGTAAAGATTTGGTCCCTTTTTTGAGCTGCTACATCCAAAAGTATAGGTAAAGTTCATCAAATTGTAGCAGGTTATTCCCCCCACCCCCCTTCTTTCTTCTTCTAGTTGAGTTCTGATCATCCAGCCATCGAAGCCAGGTCAAGGGGAGCTATCAGCAGGTATGGCTGTTCTCTTGCATCTCCCCTCAATTCATATCAGCTGGACGCTTCACTCTCCACTCTAGTCCTCTGTGGCCATGCCACTGTCTCTAGGTCCAGAAGTCCCAGGGTCTTGCCATATTGCTGGCCATCCAGGTCTCCACCCAGGTTCACAGGGGTCCATTGAATGTGGTTGGGCTTAGCTCACAACTTCAATGCTTTTTTTTCCCCCCTCTCTTCCCCTTATCAGTGACCAACATGGTCACCAGCCAGACCACATACCTACTCATGTATTCCCCTTCAGTCTCAGTCTTTGAAGGGGATTTGCTCTGAGGGGCCATGACCAATTGCTTTGATGGCTCCCGGGCAAACAGCTTACTTGTTCTTGTAGTCATCAGTCAGACTGCCATTATTGTTTCAGACTTTTCCTGCTGGTCTTTCTTTCACGAAGTATCATCTGTTCTTCTAGCCTCTCCAGGCTGGTCTACTCATTCTTTCCAGTGGAAATTTCCTACCTCAGTAGGTTCTGGATGGGGTTCTGGATTTCACCTACGGTCTTGTGCAATGTAAAGACCCACAGGAAGCCTCTTTTACTAGACAACTTCTAGCCTCCTTTAAGGTATTCCAATCAGTTATAGGCTGAAGACGGACTTACAAGTTTTCTGTAGTGATGATTCTGGCTATTCCTTTCTCCCCTACTCAAGTGTCTATTTTACAATGGTAGACAAGGAAAACCAGGATTCAATAGACAGCCAAGCATCTTAACATTATTCCCTGCTTTTACCCCTTCAAACCATGCCTCAATCCCTGTATCCTGGGGCCCTGTTGTTCCAAGAGTGTGCATACATCACCATTTACCTCTGTCCCACTTAGCCCATGTGAACCTGCCTACCTGTCGTCCCATCTGCTTTATTCTTACATTCCCCTCCCCTTCTTATGTATTGCCCACCATCCCCCACCCAAGCTACCCTGTGTCTATTCCCTACCCTGTGCTCAATCTTCCCCTCCCTCCCTCTTCTCATACATCCCAGTGACTAT
>NW_006411200.1:18746-19441 GCF_000296735.1 Chrysochloris asiatica
AGCAGGGTCACCCATGGTGGACAGGTTTCAGATGAGCTTCCAGACAAAGACAGACTAGAAAGAAAGAGTGATGAACTACTTCCAAATATTTATTTAGTCACTGAAATCCTTATGACTAGCAGAGAAACACTGTCAGATATAGTGTCGGAAAATGAGCCCCTCAGGTTGGAAGGTACTCAAAATGCGACTGGGGAAGAACTGCCTCCTCAAATTAGAGTTGACCGTGATAATGCAAATGGAGTAAAGCCCATGGAAGAAAAGCCATGGGACCTTCATTTGCTGATGGGACACATCTCAAAATGAAGAGAAACAGCTGTAAACATCCATTGAAAATTAGAACATGAAATGTATGAAGTATGAATCTGGGAAAAGTAGAAGTTATCAAAATGAAATGGAATGCATAAACATTGATATCTTAGGCATTAGTGAACTGAAATGGATTGGCACTGGTCATTTTGAATCTGACAACCACATGGTTTACTAGGCCGGAAATGACAAATTGAAGATGAATGGTATTTTATTCATCATCAAAAAGAACAGATGAGTCATGAGTTGCAATGATGTTTATGATAGGATAATATCCATGCAACTACAGGAAAACCCAGTTAATACCACTATTATTCAAATTTATGCACCAACCACTAAAGCCAGTGAGGATGAAATAGAAGAATTCTACCTACTTCTTCAATCTGAAA
>NW_006411200.1:22537-24309 GCF_000296735.1 Chrysochloris asiatica
ATGTTCTTCCACTTTTGTAAGTCTCTTTTGGTTTCTTGTAGTATTGTTTTGTAATTCTCTTTGTATAGGTCCTTTGTTTCTCTGGTTACATTTATTCCTAAATATTTCATCCTTTGGATGGCTATTGTAATTGGTATTTCTTTCCTGATGTCTTTTTCAGTGCTATCATTGTTACTATAAAGGAATCCAACAGATTTTTGTATGTTGATCTTATCCCCTGACACTTTACTGAATCTTCCAATGATGTCTAGTAGCTTTTTTACTGAGTCTTTGGGGTTTTCTATGTATAGGATAATATCATCTGCAAATAGAGCGAGTTTTATTTCCTCTTTGCCAATTTTGATGCCTTTAATTTCCCTTTCATGCCATAAAGCTCTGACTAATACTTCCAAAAGTATATTGAAAAGGAATGGTGACAAAGGACATCTTTGTCTGGTTCTCATTCACAGAGGGAAGGCTGTCAGTTTCTCTCCATTGAGAGTGATGTAGTCTGTTGGTTTTGTATACATGCTCTTGATTGTGTTGAGGAATTTCCCTTTAATTCTTACTTTGTTGAATGATTTTATCAGGAATGGATATTGGATTTTATCAAATGCCCTCTCTGCATCAGTCAATATGATCATGTGGTTCTTTTCCTTTTTCTTGTTTATGTGATGGATAACATTGATTGTTTTTCTAATGTTGAACCATCCTTGAATCCCTGTTATGAAACCCACATTGTTGTGATGTGTGGATTTTTTTTTTTTTTTTTTTTTAATGTGCTGCTGGATTCTGTTGGCTAGGATTTTGTTGAGAATTTTTGCATCTATGTTCATGAGGGATATTAGTCTGTAGTTTTCTTTCTTAGTGATGTCCTTCCCTGGTTTTGGTATGAGGGTTATGCTTGCTTCGTAAAAAGTATTAGGAAGTTGTTCATCCTCTCCTATATTTTGGAATAATTTGAGTAGAATTGGTGACACCTCTTACCTGAACGTTTGGTAGAACTCACCAGTGAAGCCGTCTGGGCCTGGACTTCTGTTAGTTGGGAGTTTTTTGATGACCTGATCAATTTCTTCTTTTGTTATGTGTCTGTTCAAGTTTTCTACTTCACTCTGTGTAAGTTTTGTAGGTTTGTTCATCTAAAATTGCATGCGTCACTCTAAATTTTTGAATTTGTTGGAGTACAACTCTTCATTATTCTGTTATTATCCTTTTGATTTCTTTTGGTTCCATTGTAACATCACCCATGTGGTTTCTAATGTGAGTTATTTGTGTCTTCTCTCTCTTTTCTTTGGTTAAGTTTGCCAGTGGTTTGTCAATTTTTAAAATCCTTTCAAAGAACCAGTTTCTTGTCCTGTTGATTCTTTCTGTAGTTTTTCTGTTTTCCACCTCATTTATTTCTGCTCTTATCTTTATTATTTCTTTTCATTTGGTGATTGTAGGTTCCGTCTGTTGGTCAGTTTCTAATTGTTGGAGATGCTGTTTTAATGTGTGAATTTTGGTTCTTTCTACTTTTAGTATGTGAACATTTATCACAATAAATTTTCTTCTCAGCATCGCTTTTTCCATGTCCTCAAGATTTTGGTATGTTGTGTTTTCATTCTCATTTGTTTCTAGGAACTTTATGAATTCACATTTAATTTCTTCTTTTACCCAGTCACTTTTCTGCAGGGTGTTGTTAAGTTTCCATGTATTCGACTTTATTTCCTTAGTGTTCTTGTTGTTGATTTCTAGTTTTAAAGCATTGTGGTCTGAAAAGATGCTCTGTAGTATTTTGATGTTTTAAAATTTAT
>NW_006411201.1:0-2729 GCF_000296735.1 Chrysochloris asiatica
ATCGCTATGATTTGGAACTGACTCCACAGCACATAACAACAACAACAACAATCAAGTTCCTAAGAGCTCTGGTAGCTAGTGGATTACGAGCTGAACTGCTAACTTTCAGTCAGCAGTTCAAATCTATTAGCTGTTCCATAGGAGAAAGAAGAGGCTTTCTGCTCCCGTAAAAATTATAGCTTTGGAACCCTATATAGGGTTGCTATGAGTCGGAACCAACTCCACGGCAATAACAGCACCATCGATGCTGCAGGATAATGCCATGGACTGCTTTGAATGTCAAGATTGGTGGTTCAAACTCACTAGCTGCTCTTTAGAAGTCTTATAAGAGTCCGCTATGGGTTGGAACTGACTAGACAGCACTTAATAACAACAATTAAACTCATCAGCCAGTCCTTGGAAACCCTATATAGTCACTGTGAGTCAGAATCGACTCAATGGCACTTAACAACAGCAATGTGATGGCTGGATTCCTGGTGTAATCAGCACTGGACTATGAACCACAAAGTTGGGACAGTTCAAACCCACCAGCTGCTCCTTGAAAACACTATACAGGGTCACTATGAGTCAGAACCAACTTAATGGCACTTGACCACAACAATGTGATGGCTGGAACTGAGGTTTCCTTGGCAGGGCCAAACAAAATGATAACAACAACAAATATGGCCCATGGGCCAGACATTTCCCACCCCTGTTTTAATAGAAAAAAACTGGCAATCTGTAACCATGATTGTTGTTGTTAAGAGCTGTCGAGTCAGTTCCCACTCATAGTGACCTTGCATAGGATTTCCAAGGTGCGCTGGTGAGTTTGAACTATCGACCTATGGTTCAAATGGACATTGCAATCTAGTGCTTTATCCCAAAGTGCCATCCCAGGACTGGAAAACACTGTTGGGTAGTTCTACTCTGACAGATAGGATCATTATGGGATTAACTCGGTGGCACACACAATGACATCCTGAGGTAGTCCTTCCCTCAAAACAAAACAGAACAAATATTTCCATTAACACCTAAAATAAGAGTACATGGGTGGGAGAACAATTAGGCAGGTTTGTGTGGGCTAAGTGAGACAGAGGTAAATAACGATGTATGCACAACCTTGGAACAACAGGGCTCTGGGATACAGGGATTGAGTCATGGTTGGAATGGGGAAAAGGAGAGAAATAATATTAAGATACTTGGCTGTCTTTTGAATCTTGGTTTCCCTTGCATACAATTATAAAATAGACACTGGAGGGGGAGAGAAAGAAATAGCCAGAAATACCACCAGAGAAAGCTTGTAAGTCCGTCTTCTGCCTATAACTGATTGGAATACCTAAAATGGGGCTACAACGTGCCCAGTGAAGGAGACTTTCTGTGGAGCCTCTGCATTACATAAGGTGGAATCCTGGACAGCATCCAGAATCTTCATAGGTGGGAAATTTCCACTTGAAAGGACAAGCAGACCAACCTGGAGTGGCTAGAAGAACAGAAGATCCTTCTTGAAGTAAAAGCAACAGGAAAAATACAAAACAATATAGGCAGACCGACTGTTACTACAAGAACAAACAAGTTGCTTGCCCAGGAGACATCAAGGCAAGTGGTCGGGTGCCCTCAGAGCAAACCCCCTCCCAAGACTAAGAATCAATGGGAATACACGCTCTGATTGGTGACCACGTTCGTCACTGATAAGGGGAAGTGAGGGAAAAATAGCAACGAAGCTGTGAGCTAAGTCTTACAATGTTCAATAGACTCCTGTGGACCCAGGTGCAGACCTGGTTGGCCAACAGTGTGGCAAGACCTTGAAACTCTTCGGCCCAGAGTCAGTGACATAGCCGCAGAGGACTAGAGTGGAGAGTGAAGCATCCAGCTGATAATAAAAGAGGGCATATGCATAAGAACACCCACACTTGCAGATAATACCCATTTGACCTGGCTCCTTTGATTGGATGATCAGAGCTCAAATAGAAGAAGGAAAAAGAGGAAAAAAAGAATAATCTGATACAATTTGATGAACTTGACCTACACCTATGGATGCAGTAGCTCAAAAGAAGGAACAAATCTTTACAACGAGGATCATTCTCACCCCCTCCATTCACAGAGTAGACAGGTATGGGCAAGTTGGACATTGGCTACCCAAATTGGGGAGGGGGGGGGGACTACAAAGGCAAGAAGTAACTGCTTTACAAGCTTTTAAGAGGGAACCTTGAGCCAGAGGGCGTGGAGGAAGTTAGAATCTCCACTGAGTAGTGTCCAATCTGTCTGGGCGGGGCTGATGAGGGGAGATGCAGATAAGTCTCTTGTGATACAATGGTGAATGGTTGTTATCAGGACTGCTTGTGAGGTGAGGGTTGGAAATGTAAAGGTAGACATTTTGTAGCAAGGAGGGGAGTGATTGACTTTGCAGTCTAGGAACAGAGGTCCCTGGGACCATCAGGGGAGAAGAACGGAGTGCGGGACCCTACCCAGAGAAGCAGTGATGCCAGAGATGGAGGCAGAGATGATGACGTGGAGTGATGGAGCAGCTGGAGACTTTAGACCCAGAAAGGGAGAGGTGCTTTGTGCTGACAACCGAGGGGCAGGCTTGCAGGGTATATCCTTTGGTTGGTTAATGATGCATGGAGGGGATTGTAACCATGGCAATGAAATGATATATGATAGGATGAATGTAAAACTAATGTTCTCCCATGTAAATCTGAGTTGTCCCTGGCTACATCTTTCACAAATAATGTAAATGAAGATGGTAATTT
>NW_006411201.1:2829-5191 GCF_000296735.1 Chrysochloris asiatica
ATGGCAATGAAATGATATATGATAGGATGAATGTAAAACTAATGTTCTCCCATGTAAACTATCACATAATTGACAATAAAACATTATATTAAAAAAAAAAAAGAGTATGTGGGTAGTACAAATGGTTAACCGCTTGGCTACTCACTGAAACACTGATGGTTTGAAATCCACCCAGAAGTGCCTGAGAAGAAAAGCCTGCAGATCTACTTGAGGAAGGTCACAGCCTTTGAAACCCCATGGAAGGCAGTTTTCCTCTGAAACACCCAGGGTCACCATGAGGAGGACTTAATGGCAACTCACAAAGTGTTATCAGATTCCCATATAGGCAGGCCATGTCTTCACATAAAAGCCAGTGAACGTAAAACCCATATTTAAAAATGACTGTAGTTGTTTCATAGTATGACTGTTAACACCTGCCCACCAGCTTGGTGACTTAAAACAACCAAAATATATCCTCTCACACTCCTGGAGGGCAGACTTGTGGAAACAGGAGGCTAGCAGGGCCACGATCTGCCTGAATGCTCTGAGGAAGAATCCTTCCTCACCACTCACAGTTTCTGGTGGCATAACTGCCCAACTCCAGTCTTTGCCTCTATCTTCATGTGAATCTTTCTTCTTCTTTCTGTGTGTCTTCTCAGTGTGTCTCTGATAAGGACACTTGTCATTGGACCTAGGGTACACCCAGAGAATCCGGAATGATCTCATCTTTTGCAATGATATCTATGAAAAACTGGGATAGACACTGAGACATGGATGGCAGAGATCTTGGTGTTCCTTGGAGTCTGTCTTCTCCCTGCAAGTATGTGAGGGCCACAGAAAGAGATGACACTGACTTTTAGCCTTGAGAACTGTGAGAAAATAAATTTCCTTTAAGTCACCCACTTCCGGAATTTCTGTGTGCCAGGACTCCAGAATGCTTGACAGGAGACACAAGTTGCCAGAAAGGAATATTTCCAAAAAAGTTATTTTAACTTACTAGGCAAACAAACCAAAACTATTAAAAACTTCTCAGGTTTTAGATAACATTAAAAAGAATCTATACTGGTTACAAATTTGCTCTCAAAAGTAATGCATTCCCTCACTCCCTGTGTTTATGGTCACGGTGCTGTTTCTGTGACTATGCTTTATAATTGGTTATAAATGAGGAGTTTTGTTTGTGTTTAAGAACTTTCCTCCTCCTTTTGGGGAAAAAAAATCAGGAAGGAACTTAAACACAAGCCTTTTCCTCTCATTTTACATCCAAACACGTTAGGCAGGAAATGAACAAATAGTGATTCTCAAACAAAACAGTGTACTTCTAGGTGCTGTAGTTACAAAAAGAGCTTTATAGGAATTTCTTGTGTTCCGGAAGCTGTGAGTTCTAAGGACAAATGTGGAATTTGGATCTTCATTTCCTGTAGAATAAGTGCCAATCTCCTTAGCTTAACATTCAAAATCTCATTTTCAGCCTTGTCTGTGTCCATTCTTACTCCATACTTGGATGCTGTTGTCAAATGCCATCAAGTCAGTTCCGACTCACAGAGACCCTGTAATAGGGTTTGCCAAGCAGAAACTGGTGGATTTGAACCAAAGACTTTGAGGTTAAAACTGACCTCGCAATCCAGTGCTTATCCTACAGTGCCACACCAGGACTCCACTCCATGCTTGCTCCTCAATTTCCCATGAACCATGCCTTCCCCTCCCCCCACATTGGAATGTCCTATCTTTCCTTTTCCCTAAATTCGCTTGTCAAAATACTCACTCTGCAAGGCACATCTTTTAAGAAAAGGCATCCATAAAGCACCTCACTCAGCATTCTTCAAGTTGAAATTTCTCCTTCTTTCCTGGGTTCTCATTGTTGTTGCTAAAGTGCTATCAAGTCGGTTCTGATTCATAGGGTTTCCAAGGTGTAGTTGGTGGGTTTGAACTGCCAAGCTTGTGGTCAGCAGCCCAGTGCTGATCCTACAGCATCACACCAGGACTCCAAAAATTATGAGTTCTCATAATTTTCTATAATTAAGAGTTATTACCTTGTAATTGGAAATAAAAACTATTTAATAGCTTATGAAATAAGACATGAATACAGCATTTTGAAAGTGTAAGAAATTATTTTAGAACCAAAGATGTGAATTCAAATTCAGATCTATAAATGCTTTCACTAATGAGAAAAAAACATAAATTCTAGCTCATGTGGGAGTAGTAACAAAACATAAAATATTTCCTATAAACCACAAATAATAATTTAAAGATATATTGTTGTTGTTGTTGTCAGGTGTCATCAAGTCGGAACTGACTCATAGTGACCCCATGCACAGCAGAACGAAACAATGTCCGATCCTGGGCCAACCTCACTACTGCTGCCACACTTGAGTCCATCAATGAT
>NW_006411201.1:6581-7749 GCF_000296735.1 Chrysochloris asiatica
GACTATACACATGGACCTCGCCCGATGGAACACATAGAAATCAAATTGACTACATCTGTGGAAAGAGAAGATGGAAAAGCTCCATATCATCAATGAAGACAAGGCCAAGGGCAGACTGTGGAACAGACCATCAATTACTGATATGCAAAATCAAAGATATATTAGAAAAGAGAAAAACAGTACATCTATGATGATTTTTTTAAATGTATATTATAGAGGGGAGACAAACTTGAACACCTAAACTTGCATATAGTACTCATTTGACTTGCTTTGATGCCTTGATGATCAGAACTCAACTAGAGGAAGATAAAATCATTTTGATGACGGAAACAAGTGTACACTGCTACAATTTGCTGAACTTGATCTATACTTATGGATGTTGTTGTTATTGTGTTAAGCACCGTAGAGTCAATTCAAACCCATAGCAACCCTGTATGGGGTTTCCAAGGAGCAACTGGTGAGCTTGAACCACCGACCTTGCAGTTCAAATGATTTTGCAGTCTGAAGCATTAGCCCACAGTGCCACACCAGGACTCCTTTATGGATGTAGTAACTCAAAATACCAACTGAGAGGGAAGGAGTCTTCACATCAAGGATCAATCCTATCCTCTCTCTATACAGGGTAGATAGGGATGGGCAACTTAGACATTGGCTACCTAAAATGGGGGGGCTATAAAGGCACAAAGTGACTGGCTTACAAGTTTTCAAAGGGAGTTTAGTTTCAGAGTGTGCAGAGGAAGGTAGAATCCCCACTGAATAGTTTTCATCTTGTCTGGATGGGTCTGGTGAAAGGAGATGGGGATAAGATTCTTATGAATCAATAGTGAGCAATTGTTATCATGACTAATTACTATTGTCACAACTGTAAAGGTAGAAGTTTTGTAGCAAAAAAGGGAGTAGTTAATCTTACATTCCAGGAACAGAGGACCCTAGGACCAGCAAGGGAGAAGAGCATGAGTGGAATATAGGGCCCTATTTGGAGAATCAGTGACACCAGAGATGGAGGCAGAGATGATGACATGGAGAGATTGAGCAGCTGAGGACTCTAGACTCATGGAAAGAGAAAGGCTATGTGCTGGCAGCCAGGAGGCAGGCTTGCAGAATGTGCCCTTTGGTTGTTTAAATGATTATATATTCCTGAACATTTTACTGTACATCACACACACAA
>NW_006411201.1:9664-10469 GCF_000296735.1 Chrysochloris asiatica
GAGCTTGAACCACCAACCTTGAAGTTCAAATGGCTTTGCAGTCTGGCCCATTAACCCACAGGGCCATACCAGGACACCATCTACCATATAGACAAGTGTAATTTTAAAAACTAAGGATAAAAATAAAGTAATAAAAGTTTCAGACAGTAAAAAATGTGAGTATATACCAAGCTTCTAGAGAAGAAAGATTTTTAAACGTCAAAAGTAGGATGAGGAGTCAAAAAAAGGAAGGGAGTAATATTTGACCACATAAACCCCAAACTTTTAAATATTAAATATATGGTAAACTGATATACTCATAGGTTCTGACTCATAGCAACCCTATGATTTATGAGCAGTAGATTCATGTCAATAAAACTTCCATCTTCAGCCCCACATTCATTTCAAAAAATATAAGTATGAGCAATAGTAAATATGAGGGTAAGTGAAAAATTATCTGCACTCTGGTTATATTAAAACTCCCATCTACAGCTGATGACAACACTGAGAGTGCACATGAAGTGATTCTGTCAAACAGATGAGTGACAGTGGATTATGTGGCAAACCATTTGCAAGTCAGCCATAGTTCTGCCTACGTAATAACCCACAAGACTTAGGTTTTGAAAAGTTTGTGCAAGATGGGTACCGAAACAATTCATGGAAGAGCATAAACAGAAGCATTTGGACATCTGCAAAAATATTTACACCAATACTAGAAGTAAAAGTTGTTTTAAAATTATAGTTACTGGTGACAAGACATGGATTTATCACTAGGAGCTGAGAGTCAACAGCAAGAGGCAAGAGTATGGAATGGAAACCTCCATAA
>NW_006411201.1:11279-11779 GCF_000296735.1 Chrysochloris asiatica
AGAGTTGACTGTCTTTGCATAGTCAGTAAGTAAACATCTTTCTGGTATTTTCTGCTTTTAGTCAGGAATCATTTGATGTCAGCAATACCTCTCAATCCACATTGGCTTCTGAATCCCGATTATTTCTGACAGCTTCCTGTTGATGTGTTGCTGCAATTGTTCTTTCTGTTATCTTCAGCAAAATTTTACTTGTGTGTTATATCAATAATATCGTTTGATAATTTTCACACTCTGCTGGGTCTTTGGAATTATCACAAATATTAATATCATACACTCAGTTGGCCAGGTACCTGTCTTTCAAATTTCTTGCCATAGACTAGTGAGTGCTTTCAGCACAATACCAGTTTGTTGAACGATTTAAATTTGTATTCCATTGATTCCTGGAGTCTCCTTTTTTGCCATTGTCTATAGTGGAGCTTTCATTTTCTTCAGCTTCAATTTGAATTTGCATATGAGTAACTGATTGCCTGTTCCACAGTCTGCCCCTGGCCTTGTTTTCA
>NW_006411202.1:0-483 GCF_000296735.1 Chrysochloris asiatica
GTGCACAGATAGATATTGATAAGTTAATGGGAGAAAGATTGTCCACTATTTTCATCTCTGAAAGTCAGTTAGGTATCTGCGTGTGTACAGCATAATTTTTGAGTTAGTTGCGTCCCTTTATATTGGGGTGTTACAGATTGTTCTATGGTTTGTCTGTCAGACCTTATGTGCCTGCTTTTTTCTTGCTATATAGGCCTGAGTAAGGGTCGTGCACAAGTTAATTTTTGGGTTGTAACCCCAAGGCTGATGTCATAAGGAGCCACCCTGCTCTTTCTCTCTGTACCATGGGAAAACTGTGGGGTCAGGGCTGGATAAAGAAGGCACTACAGGGAATAAAAGAAAAAAAAAAATATGTAGAATCCCCCTCACCTCCTTTTGCAAATGTCACTGCACTGCTTTTAGTGCCAGTTCCCTGTGTTGGTCTGGCTGTACCCCTGTCCTCTGAACTCTGCCTTGGCGGGGTGGCCACAGAGGGAGTCCCAT
>NW_006411202.1:2702-4278 GCF_000296735.1 Chrysochloris asiatica
CTGCAATGACAAAGTTTTATTGGACCATAAAGTTTTAGAAGTGACTCCCTTAGCATTTGCTTTCTGTCTTGTTTAAAGACCCATTAAATGCAATGGCTATTTGATCTAGACCCACCAATGCTTTGCTGATGGGATGGACTTTTCATAGAGGAGAGGGGCATCATCTGACACTTGGAAAGTTAGTCATATTAAAGAAGGAAAAAAAAAAAAAAGGTTATTGTACTAAGTGGAGGTGAGAAAGAGACATTATTCCCAGGAATATGATCTTCAAAGTTGCATCATGTAAATTAGCCCTACAATTAATCCTATAAATGTACTTCTACGAAGCATCTAATAAATACTTGGGGGAAGGAAGAAAGAAGAGAAGACAATTATGTCAAAAGTCAGTACTCATTTTCTTCTTATTGATAATACACTTTAAAAAAACAAACAAACTTTTTATTGTGAATGGAATGAAGGTTTACTGAGAATATCATCAGTTTTACATTCAATAAATCATACATTTTGTTTCATCTCAATGATTGCAATTCCTTCCATGCAAAACCAGTTATTCAATTTCTTTCCTGTGGTTCTTATTTCCATTATACCCTCCTTCTCATCCCTTCTCAACTTTGTTCTTAAGCAAATGTTGCCCTTTTGACCTTGAATGATTGACCATTCTACGGTGAGCACACCTTACTTGTATCATCCCCTTTACATGCCTATCTGTTTTTGGCTGAAAATTGGGCCAGGAGGTTGAGTTCTATTCCAGACCTGAAGGGTGGTCAATGTCCAGAGTCTCTATTTCCTTCAGTCTTTTTCAAATCATCAACCTGGTCTTTTTTAAATAATGTTTACTCTGGTTTCATATTTTTTCCCACTCGATCTGGGACTTTCTTATATGATTCTTTTTAGAGAAGTTGGTAGTGATACACTACATTCTAGTTTTACTGGTATTAGAGTTGTGGTAACTGATGTTCAACTGCTCCATTGGCCCATTGGACTAGTTAATTCCAAGTATCTTCAATTTTATCTTTCTTGTTTCTTCTGTGTATGGGCAGACCAACAGTTGCACCTTAGATGGCTGCTTATGACCTTTTAAGATTACAGTCACTACTCACCAAATAACGATGAAGAACATTGTCCTTTTGGACTATGTTATGCCAATTGATCGTGGTGTCCTTAAGACTATGGTGCCATGCCCTCCTGCCCAGCAATACATTGCCTTAAGATGTTTGAAAATGCAAAAGATTTAATCATTTTGCTCTTTGTATATTCCACCAAATTCATGGGTATGATTTCTTCAAGGAAATAATAACCCTGAGAAAAGTTGAGCAGCTATCTCTGGCTTTCCAATGCAGGATTTCATTGTGTGATTCACTAACAGATATTAACTTCCATCATTTCTTAGTGTGTCTAACATACCCACATCCAACTGGAAGCACAGAATGTTATACTAAAGCACATCAGGAATAATTTTGTCTTTAGAAAAATTCTCATGACAAATCTATGGATAGCATAGTATAGATTACCATATGCTTTTGACTGATTGGAAGAGATCCGTATTTGTGCCCATTCCAAAGAAAGGTGACCCAAC
>NW_006411202.1:5603-9486 GCF_000296735.1 Chrysochloris asiatica
AACAACAACGCTTTCATAGAAATATGTGGTGTGAATAACTCAGTATGCTCTGTATCATAAAAGGAAAATGAGACCCAGAGTTTCCTTTACTTCAAGTTCAGACAAACCATTTTCTTCCCAATTATAGGATAATAGATAGAGGGTGAGTTCAACAATTTTTATTTCTTAGTCTTGATTTCCTTGATTTTAAACTGGGAATAACAAACACCTGGCTACTCAGTGTGGTTCTGTAGGATTAGAACTGGACTGTGAACCACATGGTCAGCAGTTCAAACCCACCAGCCCTTCTTTGTAAACCTTATACAGGGTAGCTATGAGTCAGATCATACTCAACAGTACTTAACAACAACAACATCCATTCAGCGGGTAGTTGTGAGGATTAAATCAAGTAACACAAGAAGAACCATGCCAAACACATTTACTGTTGTTATGTGCCATGGAATTGGTTCCTACTCATACTGACCCTGTCAGGGATCAGAAAACCTCATCTTTCTACCAAAAGTGGCTAGTGGGTTGAAACTGCAGACGTTCACAGTCCAGTGCTTATCTTATGGAACTGCCACTCTCCCATGACAGACACACAGTACTTACTAAAACAATGTTAGCTATACTGTTAAATTCTAGATGAAAGAAATAGTACTTTTCATTTGAATTAAAATTCAGTATATTGTTATTGCTAAGTGCTGTCAAGTCATTTCCGAATCATAGCAACACTGTTTAGGGTCTCCAAGGAGCAGCTGGTGAGTTTGAACCACTGACTTCTTAGTTCAAATCAACCTTATGCAGCCCAGTGCTTATCCTACAGTGCAGTGTCACACCAAGACTTTATGGTAATGTTTTTGTTTTGTTTTGCTTTGCATAATAGAAATTTCCGTGGTTGTTTTGTTTTTGTTTTAAATGTTGCATTGCTGGATCAGTGAGTTTTATGTAAGATTTTGTTCTTAATGCTCATTTGTCAGAATAGATATTTAGAAATGATTTCTGTTTTCATCGTTTGAAAGTGACTACGGTTTTAGAATCTGTAAGAAGCTCCAAAAACCAAATAAAAAGACTTTTTATGAGTTATAGTTACATGAGTAGTGAGGAAATTTACATGAGGTAGATTTTCTATTTGAGGAATCCCAGTTTGAAAAGGATACCCCAAAACACTTCCTCTGTGAAGGAATCAAAATAAACCCAGGTTAAAAGACAATGAATTTTGAACCTAATTCAAAAATGTAAAATATGTCTTTGAGTTCTCTTAGCCAGATATGACTAGATGATTCAAAGATAAAACATTTAAATGACTTATAATATGGTTTAAAGGTTCTGATGAACATAAAAATATTATGACTAAATAAAACTAGAAAATTAATCTGAAACTTCAGAGCTACTTTTTCTTTAAAAATGTACACAGATGTATAAAAGAGAGAAGGCAATGGTGAAAAGTGAACATTAATGGCATTATGGTGATGGTGATATTCTGCCCAGTGATTCCAACTTATAGTGAACCTGTATAGGATTCAAAAGGCTATAAATCTGTACATAAATAGAAAGTCTCATCTTTCTCCCTTTAAGTGACTGGCAGATTCAAACTGCTAACCTTTCGATTAACAGCCCTACGCAGAACCACTATGCTACCAGGGCTGAATTTTTAAAATTTTGGTGCATGGAAACTTAGATTTAACCCAGTCTCTTGTTGTTGTTGTTAATGTTAAGTGCTGTTGTGTCAGTTCTGACCTATAGCGACCCTGTATAGGGTTTCCAGGGAGCATCAAGTCAGCTTGAACTGTTGACCTTGCAGTTCAAATGGCTTTGCAGTCTGCCGCATTAACCCACAATGCCACACCAGGACTCTTAATGCTAAAATAATAGTAGTCCATACAGAGCACAGAATAAATAGTTTTGGATTCTGATTTTGGCCTTGTCTTCTGTAACCAAGTACTTTTGGGTAAATTTAGTGCTCTAGAATTCAACTTTTACTGAGAATGATTTTAACACTTGCTCTGCCCAGTTGCTATGGATTAAATTTCAATATCAGAGAAGCAATTTTAAAAAATATTTATTTTGAAAACTTAAGGATATTCTGGAAGTGTTGGTTATCATGGAGAAAAAAACTGTTAACTAGCATTATAAGTCCTGGTTTGGCACTGTAGAATAAGCACTAGACCACAAGGTCAGCAGTTCCAACCCATCAGATGCTCCTTCACATAGTATCACTATAACTTGTAACTGACTCCATTGCACTTAAACTACTACTACTACCATAGGTTAAAAACCACCACTCATTTGTCAGTTTGTCACACTATGATGGCTTCTGTGTTGCTGTGATTCTGGAAGCTTTGTCACCTGTTTTTTTAATTTTCAGCAAGGTCAACATGGTATGTAGGTTTCAGCTGAACTTCCAGGCTAAGTTAGATTAGGAATAAAGAGAGAGAGACTGCTTCTGAATACTTAGTCACTGAAAACCTTGTGAATTGCAGTGGAACACTGTCAGATAACACCAGAATATTAAATATTGAAACATGATGAGTGGTACCAGAATATTGAAAAAAATAGTGCAGGAAGACAAGCCCCTCAGGTTGCTAGTCACTCAAAATACAACTAGGTAAGACCTGTCTTCTCAAAGTAGAGTTGACTGTGATGATGCAAATGGAGTAAAACTTTTGAAACCTACACTTGCTGATGGGGTACAACTCAAAATGAGGAGAAAAAGATGCAACATACATTAATAATCAGAACATGGAATATACAACATGTAAATCTAAGAAAACTGGAAGTTGTAAAAAATTAAATGGGACACATAAACATTGCTATCCTAGGCATTAGTGAGCTGAAATGGACTGGTATTGGCCATTTTGAACCCAAGAATCACATGGTATACTATGCCAGGAATGATAAATTGAAGAGGAATGAGGTCTCATTCATCACCAGGTCAAGATCAGTCTTGAAGTATAATGCTGTATTTGATAGGATAATATCCATATACCTACAATGAAGAGCAGTTAATATAATTGTTATTCAAATTTACATACCAAAAACTAAATCCACTGATTATGAAATGGAAGAATTCTACCTGCTTCTTCAGTCTGATATTGATCAAATATACAATCAAGACATATTGATAATTATTGTTGATTGGAATGCAAAGGTTGCAAACAAAGAGGAAGGATCAGTAGTTTGATAAACCACCTTGGTAATAGAAAAAAATGCTGGATATTGCATGACAGAATTTTGCAAGACCAATAAATTTTTCATTGCAAATACCTTTTTAAACAACATAAAACATCACTATATACATGTACCTCACCATATGAAACACACAGAAATCAAAATAACAACATCTGTAGAAAGTGATAATGTAAAAGTTCCATATCATCAGCCAAAACAAGGCCAGGAGCAGTCTGTGGAACAGAACATCAATTGATCATAAGCAAATTCAGATTGAAGCTGAAGAAAATTAAAACAAGTCCATGAATGCCAAAATATGGCATTGGCCTACCCCACCTAGATATATACATCATCTCAAGAACAGGTTTGATATATAAAACACTAATGACCAAACACCAGAAGAGTTATGGAATGACATCAAGAACATCATACAGGAAGAAAGCAAAAAGTCATTAAGCAGACAAGAAAGAAAGAAAAAACCAAAACAGGTGTCAAAAGAGAATCTGAAATTTGCTCTCCAGTGTAGAGATGTAAAGTAAATAAAAGAAAAGAGGAGGTAGAAGAGCTCAACAGAAAATTTTAATGAGCGGAGCAAAAAGACAAAGTCAAATATTATAAAGAAATGTGCAAAGACCTAGAGTTAGCAAACCAAAAGAGATGAACACATCAGCATTTCTCTACATGAGGGAACTGAAGAGAAAATTCAAGCCTTGACTTGAAATACTGAAGGATT
>NW_006411202.1:10677-11747 GCF_000296735.1 Chrysochloris asiatica
GGACTATATGAGCCTGACCCAAGTCATAGTATTTTCAACTGCCTCATATGTATATGAAAGTTGGACAATGATTAATAGAAGATCATAGATGAATTGATGTATTTGATTTATGGTGTTAAGGGAGAATATTACAAGTACCATGGACTGTTAGAATAACAAACAAGTCTGTGTTGGTAGAAGTACAGCTAGAATGCTCCTTAGAAGCCAAGCTGGCCATACTTTGTCTCATATCCCAGGGACCAATCCCTGGAAAAGGACATTATGCTAGGTAAAGTTAAGGGTCAGTGAAAAAGAAGATGCCCAACAAGATGGATTCGCACAGTGACATCAGAAATGGGCTCAAGTGTAGCAATGATTGTGATGTTGGTGCAGGACTGAGCAGGTTTTCACTCTGTTGTGCATAGGGTCCATATGACTGCACCTAACAACAATAATGTATTATAATGTATTATAGAATTTGATTTAAAACAAGATACTAGTAATAATTTGATTCTATTGGAAAGCTATATACATTATCTATTACTGCATAACCACCTCAAACTCACTGACTTAAAACGTTAGCTTATCATGATTTAATCGGTTAGTAATTTGGTCAGGGTTTAGTTGGGCTACTCTTCTGCTGTTTTCACATGGAGTTATTTATGTTATTTATGCAACTGCAGTGACCTTGCAACTCAATTAATATTGGATTGTCTCATTTATGTTCTGGCAACTAGTGCTGGACGGACAATCATATGCATTTCAGACTGTTTTCTTCATGAGACATTTGAGCCTACAGTGGCGTAGATCATTCTTCTTCACAAGGTACTCTCAGGACAGTGTTCTAAAAGGCAATAGAAGAAATTGTAAACTCCTTTCAAACCTAAGCTCAAGATTCCTCTTTCATCACTGCTACTACTTTCTTTTGGTCAAATCAAGTCATAAGTCAGGTGAAATTTTGAAGTTGGGAAAATAGACTCCACTTCTTGGTGGAAGATGTGGCAAAGTCATATTGCAAAAACTATGCTAAGCTGATATAAAGTGAGGGGAGATGCTTAAGTACGCCCAAACTTGCAGATAGTACCAATTCA
>NW_006411203.1:0-1329 GCF_000296735.1 Chrysochloris asiatica
TCCCTTTTAACCAGACCCATCTAGACAAGATGAAAACTATTCAGTGGGGACTTTCTTCCCACGCACACTGTTAAACTCCCCCTTGAAAACTTGTAAGCCAGTCACTTCATGCCTTTACTGCCCCCTCACTTTAGGTAAACAGTGTCTAAGTTGACCATCCCTATCTACCCTGTGTACAGAGGGGATAGCATTGATACTTGATGTAAAGACACCTTCCCTCTCTTGGTATTTTGAGCTACTACATCCATGAGTATAGGTCAAGTTCATAAAATTGTAGCAGTTCACCCTCATTTCCTTTATTAAAAATATTTTTTTTTTCATCTTCCTGTAGTCAAGTTTTGATTATCAAGCCATTGAGGCTAGGTCAAATGGGTACTATCTGCAAGTTTGGGCATTCTTGTGTGACTCCCCTCACTTCATATCAGTGGGATGCTTCACTCTCAGCTCTAGCCCTCTATGGCTATGTCCTTATCCATGGGCTCAGGTGTCCCTAGGTCTCACCACATTTTGGACCAATCAGCCCTTCCTCTTCTCTCTCTGATCTCCAGTCCATGGGAGTCTATGGAACGTGGTTGAACTCAGCCCAAGTCTTCATTACTGTCTTTAACCCTCTTCCACTCACCAGTAGACCAACATGGGCACCAACACACTTACATGCCTGTTCATGTGTTCCCTTTGATTTTCAGTCTTAGAGGGGGGTTTGTCCTGAAGGAACTTGATTGCTTGCCTTCATGGCTTCCTGGCATACAACTTATTCTTATAATAGCCAGTCTTACTGCCATTTTGGTTTTGGGTTTTTCCTGATGATCTTTCTTTGAAGATGTATCTTCTGTCACTAGCGATTCCAGGCCCCTGCACTTTTTTCTAATTATTTTTATGGTTTTCATTTGAACATTTAGGTCCATAATCTACTTTGAATTTGTTTTTGCATATGCTGAGCCATAGATTCTGACTCGTTTTTCTGCATGTGGAAATCCACATTTTCCAACATCATTTCTATTCCCATTGAATAAATTTAGCACTTTCATCAAAAATCAGTCGACTGTAGATGGGTGGTTTTATTTACAGATGCTCAATTGTATTCATTGGTCTTTATGTCTGTTGTTATGCCAGTACCAGTCTGTTTTGGTTACTGTAGCTGGATTGTTGTTGCATACCATTGACATATGCGTACCATATGTCAGTTAAGGAGCTTTGGCACCATAGTGGTCATGAATTGGGCTTTGAACCACAAGGTCAGCAGTTCGAAACTACCAGCTGTTCCGTGGGAGAAAGGTGAGGCTTTCTGCTCCTGTAAAGATTTACAGCCTCGGAAACCCTGTACAGGGT
>NW_006411203.1:5023-11034 GCF_000296735.1 Chrysochloris asiatica
TATTCTGTGTTGTTGTTGGCGGAGCTCTCTGCTATACGTCCACCCGATCCGCCATCTTGTTTGTTCTCCCGTTTGGTTTTAATTGGAAACTGTGTCTTTAAATTTTGAGGAGATCTGTGCACATGCGTAGTAAAACCTTCTGAGGGTGGGGCTGGGTGCCCACTGGCTCAGGCACCCCTATAGTCACCAGAATGGAGGTATACAGGCAGCAAGGGACCAATGAACAGATACCAAAAGAGAAGAATGTCCACACCTTTATCTCAGCGGTTCTGCCAGGCGTCTGTGGCTGCTCCGATCCTTCTCCCGCGTGGACTCACCCAAGATGGCGGCTCCTGGAGCAGCCGAGTGTCCCCAACCAGAAAGCAATAGATTTCTTGCTTCTGCCACAAATTCTCCCAGCTGTGAGCCTTCCAATCTTCTAAATATTCCTTTATATGTGGTTCAGAGTTCTGGGACCATCCCCTGAGCCTGCTTGATTGGATATTCTGTGTTGTTGGTGGTGGAGCTCCTTTACTGCACTTCCACCCGATCCGCCATCTTGTTTGTTCCTTCCGGTTTTCCCCTTTCTTTTAGGAGACTATTGAAATTTTGATTTGGATTGCATTAAATTTGTGGATCACTTTGGGTAAAATTAACATCTTAATAATATTGTTTTCAATTAATGAACATGGAAGATCTTTCCATTCATTTAAGTCTTCTTTAATCTCTTTTAGTACTGTTTTATAATTTTCATTAAGTATTTCACATCTCTGGTTAGATTGATTTCTAGGTATTTTATTCTCTTAAATGCTATTGTGGATGGAATTGTTTCCCTAACTTCCTTTCAGATATCTCTGCTGGTGGATAGACACCCCACTGATTTTTATTTATTAACCTTATACCCTCAAACTTCACTCAATTTCTCTGTTAGCTCTAGGAACTTTTTTCAGACTGTAGGATTTCTCTGTCAATAGAGATGATTTTACTTCTTCTTTTCCAATCTCTATACCTCTGACTTTGTGAAAAGAGTTAGGTAGGAAAAGAAGACAAGTTTGGAAGTCCATTTTGATATATTACATGTGAGGTTTGCAAGACCTCCTGGAGAGCAAGGACCTTTGTCTAGTGCTTAGAGGCTGGGTTGAATTTATTCTTCAGGGAGCCTGGTGTGTAGAGACCATTTAGTTACAGGAATGGAATGGATCATACAGACTCAACTTACCTTGATGGCAAAGGGCCATGTCCTTGCAATTAAGACACCCCAAATCTATGGGCATTACAAATGAAGTCAGTAGAGGAATCTAAGTAGGAATGGGTGATTTGGTGTTGTTAGGTGCCATCGAGTCGGCACCGACCCATAGTGACCTTATGCACAGCAAAACAAAACACTGCCCGATCCTGGGCCAACCTCACTACTGTTGCCATGCTTGAGTCCATCGATGCTGCCACTTGGCCAATCCATCTTGTTGGAGGTCTTCCTCTTTTTCTTTTACCCTCCACCTTACCAAACATGATATTCTTCTCCAGCGACTGGTCCCTCCTGACAATGTGTCCAAAGTATGAGAGACGAAGTTTGGTCATCTTGGCCTCTAAGGAGCACTCTGGCTGTACTTCTTCCAACACAGATTTGTTGGTTCTATAGGCAGTCCATAGCACTTTCAGTACTCTCCAACACCATAACTCAAAAGGAATGGACGATAAGACTGGAGAAAATCAAGGGGAATGTGGTATCATAAAAGCCAAGGATTTCATGAAGGGAGCATTACAATTTGGGAGACTATTGAAAGCTTGAATAGGATCTGCAGAGTAACTTCTGATCAATTTGTCACTAAGTGGTTGCTGGTGACCTTGATGAGCTATGTCAGTTTAATGCTGGAGACCAGAGCTGACACAGTATCTGAGGAAAATGGATTGTGAGGACACAGGGTTTTGCTTGTTTTGTTTTTGAATGGTATATATTAAAGCATGTTTGGGAATGATCCAGCAGAGGGGGAGAGATTGATGATGCTGTGAACAGAAAAAACTAGTATGAGATGCTTGGGCAGTTGAGAGCAGGTGGGTCCCAGATTCATAGGGACTGGCCTGTGCTAGGAGGAATATCTGCAGCAGGATTGAAGTTGGCAGACAAAAATGTCAAATTAAGTTCATGGGTTTCAGGTGCAAAGATGCTCACCCTTGTTGAGGATTGAAGTGTGCCCCTCAAATATATGTGTTGCAAATCCTAATCTCTATTCCTGTAGTGGTGCAGGGTTATGCACTGGCCCACAAGGTCAGTTTGAAATGGCTACGTTGGTGGCTCAAATCCACCAGCTGCTCCTTAGAAACCCTATAAGAGGTCGCAATGAATGTGAACTGACTCGATGGCACTTAACAACAAAATACCTGTGTTGGAAGGAGCTCTGGTAGCGTAGTTGTTACAAATTGGGCTGCTAACCTCAGGGTCAGCAGTTGGAAACTACCAGTTGTTCCATGGGAGAAAAATGAGACTTTCTGCTCCTGTAAATATTTACTGCCTCGGAAACCCCGTACAGGGTCGCTATGAGTCAGAACCGACTCCATGGCACATGTAACATCAACAACCTGGGTTGGAGTCCTGGAGTAGCACTGTAAAATAAGCACTGAACTGCTAACTTCAAGGTCAGTAGTTTAAACCCACCAGCTGCTCCTCAGAAACCCTATGTTAAGTGCTGTTGAGTCATAGCAACCTTGTATAGGGTTTCCGAGGAGAAGAGAAGCTAGGGAGTTTGAACCGTCGACCTTGTGATTCAAACCAACCTTATGGCCTAGTGCTTATACTACAGCACTACAACAGGACTCCAGTCTTTACAGAAGTAGAAAGCTTTATTTATCTTCTGAAGGGCGGCTGGTAGATTTGAACTACTGACCTTGCAGTTAGCAGCCCAGCTCATTATCCACTATGCTACCTTGGACCCTTCAGAAACCCTCTTCAGGGTGATTGGAACCCACTTAATGGGTTCATTTGGGTAGACTTCTGAGTGGTGTTATCATGTATGTTAATTTTAGTTTGTTGACTACTGCTGCTGGTTCTGTGTTTAAAGAATTCCCTTTAGACTAGCCCTGTGTCCCAGCTCACTGAGCGTCTGCCTCGCGTCTCAAGCCAAGACTCCAACAGACCTCACCAAAATGCCATCTCAAATGGAACATGCCATGGAAACGATGATGTCCACGTTTCACAGATTTGCTGGGGATAAATGCTACTTAATGAAGGAGAACCTGAGGGTGCTTATGGAAAAGGAGTTCCCTGGATATCTGGAAAACCAAAAAGACCCTCTGGCTGTTGACAAAATAATGAAAGACCTGGACCAGTGCCGAGATGGCAAAGTGGCCTTCCAGAGCTTTCTTTCACTCATTGCTGGGCTTACCATCGCATGCAATGACTATTTTGTAGTACACATGAAACAGAAAGGAAAGAAGTAGAAGTAGGCAGAGTTGAGAAATCACTCCCACCCTGATAAGAGTCATCCCAAAGAGCTGCTTAAGGAATCTGCCCTACAGCTTTCCCCTGTGTCAAGGATTTCATGAGCAGATCGGGACCCTTGAGAATGTGTACAAATAAAATCCATCCCATTTGACAAGCAGAGAAAGAAAAGTCAATTCAATGCCAGATAAACTCTGATTTTTATATTGTTTGCATCCTCTTGCCCTCAATAAAAATTCATTTTTAATACCTAAAAAAAAAAAAAAAAAAAGAATTCCCTTTAGTATTTATTGTAAATACTAAAGGGAATTCTTTAGTATTCTTTAGTATTGTTGGCCTGGTTTTTACAAAAATGAGGGGCAATATGATTCTTGGTTGGCACTTTTTTCTTTGAGAGTTTTATTTATACCATCTTTCTTACCTTCATGGTTTCTACTGAGAAATCAGAGTTCAGCCTTATTCATTCTCCTTTGTAGGTAAAGTCTTATTTTCCTGAGCCGCATTCAGGATTCTTTCCTTGTCTTTAGTTTCTACAGTCTGATTATGAAATGTCTGGGTATTTTCTTTTAGGGTCAATCATGTTTGGGTGTGGACAAATTTTTGAATGCACATCTTCCTGTTAAGGAAGTTTTCTTCTAACAACTCTGACAATTTTCTCTGTGTTTTGTTTTGCCACTTTCTGTTCTGGAATTCCTGTCACATGTAAGTTATTCCTCTTGATGGTGTCCCTCATAATTTATAGGCTGTCTTCAGATTTTTTTTTTTCTGATTGGTCCTCTAGGAGATTAGTATTGTCTTCAATCTCATCTATTCAGTGTTCCATTGATTCAGTTCTATTCCTACGTTCTTTCAATGTATTATCTGTTTCTGACATGTTAGTATGAATATTCTGAATCTCTGTTTGCTGCTTTTGCATGAATTCTAAGTTTTTCCTTCCCATGTTTTTTTAAGTTTTCTTATAGTGTTTTCATGAATTCTTCTAATAATTTTCTTTCTGTGCTTTCCTTTATTTTGTCTCCTGATTTCTTGATCTTTCTCCCAGTCTGTGGAAAGTACCTAAATATCATTCTTTTGAATTCGTAATCAGGTAGCTCCAATGCCATTTATTCCTCAGAAAGGCTTTCTGGCTATTTTGGTCACTTGTTTGAGCCACTCCATCTTGTTTCTTCGTGTAAACTTAAATTTTCTGTTGGTGTCTGAGACACTGTGGTGTTGTATTTGTATTTAATTGATGATTTTATGCTGGTGTGTTCTTAGGCACTCATTACCTGTCTCCTGTTATGTGTGGTATAGAATATGAATATGTGTACAATTCTATGTTGTTCACTCTTCAAGTAGCACTGTTGATGGCAGGTTTGGCTGGTGTTGACTGGTGTCTTTTGATGATCAGGAGTGGGCACTAACCCTGGCAGGAGGTACAGGTGTGATAGGGCCATGTGGGCATAGTTGCTGTTTCCCAAGAAAAAGTCCACACACGCACATACAAAAGAAAAAACTAAAACAGACAACAGCAAAAAATAATAAAGAAAAAGCAAGTAGGTGAAAGCAGGCAAACACCAACAAGAAAAAATAATTTATTAACTAAAAGAAAAGGAAAATAAAATCGAATCAAGGGAAGAGAATAAACAAAGAAAAAATATGTACAAAGCACAACTAGGGAGAGGAGAAAGAAAAGAGAATCAAATAAATAAACTAAGAAGAATTTTAAAGAAGGGGAAAGAAAAGAGAAACAAAAAAGAAAGAAAAATGAAAAAAGTAAAACAGCATTCTATCACAGACAGTGTTGCACTTCAAGACATATATTGATATGTTATTTTTGATGAATGCAATGCCATTCTTCAATTTGTCATTACCGGCATAGTAAACCATGTGATTGTCAGATTCAAAGTGGCCAATACCTGTCCATTTCAGGTCACTAATGCCTAGGATATCAATTTTGTGCATTCTATTTCATCTGACAATTTCTAATTTTCCTAGATTCATACTTCGTACATTACATGTTCCAATTATTAATGGATGTTTACTGCTGTGTTTCTCTTAATTTTGAGTTGTGCTCCATCTGCAAATGAAGGTCCCGAAGTCTTTATTCCATTCGTGCCATCACAGTCAACTCTACTTTGAGGAGGAGGTAGCTCTTCCCCAGTCGTATTTTGAGTGCCTTCCAACTTGAGGGGCTCATCTTCTGGTACTTTATCTGACAATATTCTGGTGTTTTTCACCATGTTTCCGTATTCAGTATTTTGGTGCTGACCGTGTTCCACTGCTATTCAGAAGGTTTTCTGTGAGTAAATACTTGGAAGTTGTCCTCTCCTTCTCAAGAACCTAATCTGTCTTCACCTGGAAGCTCATCTGAAGCCTGCCCACTGTGGGTGACCCTGCTGCTATTTAAAGTACCTCAGTAAGACAAACTGACAGATGAGTAGTGGAACAAAGTGAAATACATAAAGATCAGTCTCCTAGGCATTATTGAGCTGAAATGGACTGGTATTGGCCATTTTGAATCTGACAATCATATGGTTTACTATGCCAGGAATGACAAATTGAAGAGGAATGCTATCACATTCGTTATCAAAAAGAACATTTTAAATTCTATCTT
>NW_006411204.1:0-609 GCF_000296735.1 Chrysochloris asiatica
ATCAATGCATGTTGGAAAATTACCACCAGAATCCTGGAATTCAGGATAGCCAGACTTCATATCTCACACCTCAGACATATTATAAAGAGGGTCCAGTCCCTGGAGAAGGATAACATCTAGTAAAATGGAGGATCAGAGCAAAAGTGGAAGATTCCCAGAGAAAAAGAGGAAGATTCCCAGTTAGATCAGTGGCAGCAGTTATTGATTGAAATGTAGCAACGATTATGATATTGGCACAGGACCAGGCAATGTCTCATTCAGTTGTACATGTTGTTGTTGTCA
The DNA here is from genome assembly GCF_000296735.1 of Chrysochloris asiatica. Taxonomy (NCBI): domain Eukaryota; kingdom Metazoa; phylum Chordata; class Mammalia; order Afrosoricida; family Chrysochloridae; genus Chrysochloris; species Chrysochloris asiatica. Next base: position 283 of record NW_006411204.1, read on the forward strand.
GGTGCCATCGAGTTGGAACCAACTCATAGCGATCCATGCACACCAGAACGAAACAACGTCTGATCCTGGGCCAACCTCACTACCGCTGCCACACTTGACACCATCAATGATGCTACCTGTCTGACCCATCTTTTTGGGGTCTAACGCTCTTTCTCCGACCCTCCATCTTACAAAGCACGATATACTTCTCCAGCAACTGTTCCCTCCTGATAATATGTCCAAAGTATGAGAAACGAAGTTTAGCCATCCTGGCCTCCAAAGAGCACTCTGGCTGCACTTCTTCCAAAACAGATCTATTGGTTCTTTTGGCAGCCCATGGCACTTTTA
>NW_006411204.1:1644-4104 GCF_000296735.1 Chrysochloris asiatica
TTTTGGTAACACATATTTTAAAAAGAATGTGCAGCTTGTTCTTAGGTAACAAGGTGACTTGCTTACCAAGATAATTTGTTTTTTTTTCATTAATAGGGAGAAAAGGATTAAAAGAAATAAGACTTCTTTAGTGGTTCCTGAAACTACTGTCTCCTAAGCCTTCAGAATCATAGCTGTTAGTTTCTGATCCATGTACAAATAAAGGGCATTCAGAATAAGGGTTTTTTGAAAGTTGGTACTTCTTTATTTGAAACTCACAAAATAGACTATGAAAATTTGTGAATTATTTATAGAGCTAATACTACTAATAAATCTGTTTTGAAGTTTTAATTCTGATAAACTGTAGTCACTTAACTTAAATATATCATTTTATGATAGAAAACATAATAATAGCATTTATTACTAATGAATACTACTAAACCCATTGCCATCATATCAATTCTGACTCATTGTAGCCCTACAGAATAGAGTACAAATATCCCATATGATTTCCAAGACTGTAATCTTTGTAGAAGCATATATATTCTACAACATGCTGTGAATTCTGTAAAAAAAAAAAAAAAAAATCTCATGTTTATCATGTAAATTCTGGATATAGTAAGATTTTTATGACATTTAGTAGTCATAAATCTACCACATTGAAACATAAACTTTAAACAAGCATATGTGATTGCATTCTGCAAATGTGAGATAAAAGTATGTGTTGTTGCTATTGCAAATCTTATTTTATTGATTAATTTACTTGTATTGTTTAAGTATAGTACCCCTACCCCAGATATTTCAGCTATGGGAGCATGATGCCTCTAGATGATAAGCTGTGGTCTTCAAACTATATGGTCAGCAGTTTTAGTCCATCATGCACTCCTCTGGAGAAAGATGAGGCTTTCTGTGCCAGCAAAGATTTACAGCCTCAGAATCCCTAATCAGGACTGCCATGAATCAGAACCAACTAATGGCACTTAGCAGAAAAAATATATCAGCTATGGTTACACAAAATGTTCTATGGTTAAAATAGAGTCTGTACAGCAAAATGTTCTCTGTTTATATCCTAGCTTCAGTTCTATGTAAATACTGATAAACCATTTGGTCTCTAGACTTCAGTTTTCTCCTTATTAAAATAGAGATGCTGCTTAAATCAGATTCCTTAGATAGAGAGTTTGATGGAGATCTTACTCCAGGAGATTTATTGGAAGACAGGAAAGAAAGATTGAAATGTAGACTTTAGAAAGTATTGTAAAGCTGATTCTACTGGTTAATTGGAGCTAAGTTAGACTTGCAGAATGATCCCAAATTAATGCTAGAAAGTTAGGTTTATATACCAAGGGCACTGACATTTTCATGCTCTTGGGAAGAGACAGTCCATTTGGTGGCAGAGTAAGTATCAAAGAGATTAAGGTTTTAGCCTTTAGTACCCACTATTCCAAGAAGCTGAGGAATAAATGTCTTGGTTCTGAAAGATGTCTACAGGAGGGCCCACCTGAATAGTGTTAACATAATAGTCATTACCAATAGCACTACTATCCTTGATATTTGTTGTCTGAAATTTTAAAAGAAATCATCAATAAGTTCTTAGTCCAACATAGTAAACACATAGAAACTGCACTAAAAGGTTATTTTTTTAGTTCTAGATTACTTATTTAGGTTGAAATGAAGATTACATTAGGAAGAAATGATTGATTCACAGAGTTTTTAGTACACAATAATACTAGGAGAATTTCTTGGGTAATAACTTTTTTACTCTCTTAGTAGAGTTGCAAAATTCATCAAAGCTACCATTAACATTAACCATTTAAAAAATCTGCTGGGGATTCATATGTTCAAATCCAAATTGTTGCTCAGGTTTTCAAAATATAATGTAATTCTTTGAAAAGCTAGGAAAAGAAAAGATAAGAGACTAATGTATTAGTAGCAACATATGTTTATGCACAACAATTTCCTTTATTTCATTAACACTATACTACATCGCTGTGAGTCAGAATCAACTCGACAGAAATTAACAACAGCAGGGTTAAATTTTCACTTGAGTGAAAGAGGTCAATGTGGAAGCCATCATACTTACTTCAACCTCTCTTCAGAAGCATACATATATTCGTTCCTTATCCAAAACAAACCCAAAACCTTGCCATTGAGTCAGTTATGAATCATAGTGGTGTTCTACGACAGAATCGACTTGCCTTTTATGGTTACCAAGACTGTAAATCTTTATGGAAGCCGACTATAACATCTTTCTCCCAATGAGTAGCTGCTGGGTTTGAACTGCTGACCTTTGGTTAACAGCCAAATGCTTAAGCACTGTGCAACACGCAATTCAAGATTAATATTCAATAAGACTTTATTTTGAATAAAGAGTAAAATGTATTGTCTAATGACATCAATCATTTTCATTATGACCAATTTGGTTATATTTTGTGGATGTTAAAATCATGCATATTCATCAGAACAAGTATGGCAAAATATGAA
>NW_006411204.1:5188-5746 GCF_000296735.1 Chrysochloris asiatica
TCTGTAATAGTACCTTAAAAAAAAAAACAAAACTTTTTTTTTTGCTTTAAGATTCTTACTAAGTGTTAAGCTCCTTGTTTTGTTCTTACAAGACCTTTATCATTTTATCCATTAATTAAACTATCATGGAACCATGAGACACATCTCTGTAAAAAATGGATAAAACCATTTGCTTCACAGCACCCAAGGGAGAAGCATAAGGGAAACACTTTTCTTTCCATTCTGCTATTTTACTTTAGCAAAAAAAAAAAAAAAAAGGGTTATCCCCAAGATAATTATTTGATGCTTTATTCTTATTTTATGCCTTTAGCATATCTGATAAAAAAAAAAAAAAAAATGTCCTACACAAAAAAGTAAATCTTATGGACATGTTTAAAGAAATAATGTTGATTTTTAGGCGTATTTGTATAGAAGTAGATAAGTGATCATGTCATGTTTATGTATGCACACATTTGCTTCACTTTACTGCTATTGCACTGACAATTTAAAGATTAAAAATAATTTTCCTGATAATACTGAAAAAAAAATCACTTTGGTTCTTATTGACTTGAAATAAGT
>NW_006411204.1:6436-7703 GCF_000296735.1 Chrysochloris asiatica
GCTAATAAAAAGGTAGAAACCTACTAGTAGCTTTGAGTTTGAAGGGACTCAATGGCACTTAAAAACAATAGCATGCAGGAAACATGTAAGCTGTCTAGAAGGCTCCTTGAAGAGGAGAGTGCATCCCTGTCATCTTCAATGCATGACTGCTCAGGCACCACTTCTTTGTCATGCAAATAGCAGGCTCTTCTCTTTGCTTTGCATGTGCCTTCATAGCCATTCAGATCTCTTCTTGGCCCCTCAGGACAGGCCTTCTCTAGGCCCCTTGTTGTTGCTGTTGTTAAGTGGCGTCCAGTCGAGTCGGTTTCGACCCATAGCGACCCTGAACAGGGTGTCCGAGGCTGTAAATCTTTACGGGAGCAGATCGCTTCATCTTTCTCCCGCGGAGCAGCTGGTAGTTTCGAAATGTGGACCTTGGGGTTCCCAGACGGATTCGTAACCACTACGCTACCAGAGCTCCTTTGTTCTTTCAAAACAGGTCTCTTTTTGGCCATAAACTCCACCCTCAGTCTCACAGATCCCTTACACATCTCTTCTCAGACTCTAATGTCCCTTATATATCTTCTCTCAGCCTTGCATGTTCCTTTGTGTTTGGGTATTCAGCTGTCAGGCTCTCACTTGCTAACTGGTTCACCCTGACAGCCCTCATAGCAGCATGCCCAGCAGCAGGTTTATGCTGTCACCATAGGGTTTCTTCTTGGTCTTTTGTTGTCAACACTGCTCAGGATCTCTCCAGTATTACAGCCCTTGACTTCTGTTATATCTTTTTTATGAGGTTCCTCACCTCTTCTACTTAGGCTTCTTCTTTTTCTGTGTCCTAACCTAGGTAGGGTAGTAGTTAAGTGTTATAGAGTCAGTTCTGATTCATAATGACCCTGTATAGGATTTCCAAGGTTTGTAAATCTTTGTGCAAGTAGAAAGCTTCATCTTTCTCCTAAGCAGCAGTTGCTTGGCATTCCCATCCAGTGTTTATCCTCCCAGACCACAGATAGCCTGTAGATTTAGCTGCCTATATAAGCAAACTCTTGGTCAATTTCAGGACATGGCCCTCCTACTGGACCATAAACTGACCAGTTCACTGTGGGTAGGCCATAGATGCTGTACAATGAGCACTGGACTCAAACTCACCACTGTATCCTTGGAAACCCAATAAAGGGTTTCTAGGAATGGAAACCAACTCAACAGCACTTAACAGCAACAACAGGCCACAGACTATCCCTTTGCATTGTTGTTGTTGTTAAGTTCCCTTGAGTTGATTCTGACTGAT
>NW_006411204.1:8965-9854 GCF_000296735.1 Chrysochloris asiatica
TGGAGGGTCAGAGAAAAAGAGGAAGACCCCCAACGAGATTGATGGGCCAGGTGGCATCATTGATGGCATCGAGTGTGGTGGCAGTAGTGAAACAAGTGGACATTGTTTCGTTCTGTTGTGCATGGGGTCACTATGAGTCGGTTCCAACTCAATGGCACCTGACAACAACAACAACAACATAAGAATAAATATTCTGAATATGTAAAATATGAAATAATATTCTAAAACCAGCTGAATAATTATTTTAAATAATTCTATATAAAAATAAGAAAAACTCAGAACTGATTGCACACTTCAGAAATAAAAGGTATCACAACTACCAAAATATTCATTAAAATAACCATTATTGAATTACTATTTAAATAAGTCCCTTAATATTTTAATTCAGTAATGTAGCTACAAGTTCTAAAATTGCTTTTTTATATGACAATAGTTGTTGAGTTTTTTTTTAAAGCTTCATTGTGAATTGAGTGAAAATGTACAGGGCAGATTATCAGCATTACATTTAACAAATCATATTTTGTTTCATTACAATGATTACAATCCCCTCCATGAACAATCAGTTGAAAGCATTTACCTCTACTACCATTTATTTTTATGTACACATATCACAAACATTGTTGTTGCTGTTGTTAAGTGTTGTTAAATAGGTTCTGACCCATAGCAACCCTATATAGTGTTTCCAAGGAATGGCTAGTGAGCTTGCAGTTCAAACTGAGTTTTCAGTCCAGCACATTAACCTACAATGCCACACCAGGAATCCACTACACAGAAAATATATGTTCATTTAAATGTCCCAAGGGCACGTTTAGCAAGTCAGCATTCTGTCCTCAGGCTTAAAGCCTTTCTCAGTACATGGGCCTAGAGCCCTTAGTTGCTTTATCTCTCT
>NW_006411204.1:9954-10687 GCF_000296735.1 Chrysochloris asiatica
AAGTTCTAGTCAGCAAGTCATATATGACAATAGTCTTTGAATATACATTTCTATAGAAAGAACAGAATGATAGTCAAATATTTGTCATATGCATCATCAAACTTTGTCTATATTTATTAGTTACTAATAAGTACCATTGAGTTAGATCTGACTCATAAAGACACTATATTAGGTTTCTGAGGCTATAAATCGTGTATGAATTAAAGAAAATCGAAAGTGGTCAAAAATGAAATTGAGTGCATAAACATTGATATTCTAGACTTTAATGAGCTGAAATGGTCTGATGTTGGTCATTCTGAAACAGAAAATCATATGAATTGTTGTGCCTGGAAAGACTAATTGAAGAGGAATAGTATCATATTCATATTCATAAGAATACTTAAAGATCAAACTTGACGTACTGTGATAGGATAATATCAATATTCATACACCCATAAGGAGCTCTGGTAGCGTAGTGGTTACAAATCAGACTGCTAACCTCAGGGTCAGCAGTTTGAAACTACCAGTGGTAGTGAGGAGTTCTGCTCCCATAAAGATTAACAGCCTCAGAAACTCTGTACAGGGTCACTATGAATTGGAACTGACTCCACGGTACTTAACAACAACAATAAGGAAGACCAGTTAACATTACTATTATTCAAATTTGTGCTCCAATCGCTAAAGCTAGTGATGAGGATATTGAATAATTGTAACAGCTTCTTCAGTGTGAAATTGATCAAACATGCAATCAAGA
>NW_006411205.1:0-519 GCF_000296735.1 Chrysochloris asiatica
AGTGTCCAGTGAAGGAGGTTTCTTGAGGAGCCTCTGCATTACATAAGACTATAGGTGGAAGCCAGAAACACATCCAGATTTTCAGAGATGGGGAATTTTCCACTTGAAAGGACGAGCAGACCAACCTGGAGCAGCTAGAAAAACAGAAGGTACTTCTTGAAAGAAAGACCTACAAGAAAAATACAAAACAATAAAGGCAGTCCGACTGTTACTACAAGAACCAGCAAGGTGTTTGCCCAGGAGACATCAAGGCAAGTGGTCAGGACCTTTCAGTGTAAATCCTCTTCCAAGACTAAGACTCAATGGGAATACACGCTCTGATTGGCGACCACACATGTCACCCATAAGGGAAAGTGAGGGAAAAACAGCAATGAAGAGGCGAGCTAAGCCCTACATAGTTCAATGGACTCCTGTGAGCTCGGGTGGAAACCTGGTCGGCCAGAAATGTGGCAAGACCTGGGGACTCATGGAATCAGAGTCAGTGACACAGCCACAGAGGACTAGAGTGGAGAACGAAAC
>NW_006411205.1:2965-4253 GCF_000296735.1 Chrysochloris asiatica
ATACACACAATGGAATACTATGCTATCTTGAAAAATAACAAGGAAGCTGCAAGCCACCAAATAACATAGATGAACCTTAAGGAAATTATGTTGAGAGAAATTAGTCAGTCATAAAAGGAAAAATAAAGAGCTCTGGTAGCGTAGTGGTTGCGAATTGGGCTGCGAACTGCAAGGTCAACAGTTCGAACCTACCAGCTGCTCCGCGGGAGAAAGATGAGGCTTTCTGCTCCCGTAAAGATTTACAGCCTCGGAAACCCTGTTCAGGGTATCTATGGGTCGGAACCGACTCGACGGCACTTAACAACAACAACAAAAGGAAAAATACTGCATAGGACCACCACTGTAAAAGACTAAGAAAAAGAACCCATACTAAAGGGGGGCGGGGATTCTTTGTTGATTGCTCGCATATTGGGGATGGGTGAGGGGAGGGAGGGGAAGGTGGAGACCAGGGCAGGGAATAGACACAGGATAGTTTCGGTGCTGGTGAGGCGGGCAAGATACAAGAAGGGAGACGGGAATGGAAGAACAAAGCAGATGGGAGAACAATTAGACAGGTTTGAATGGGCTAAGTGGGACAGAGGTAAATAATGATGTATGCACAACCTTGGAACAACCGGGCTCTGGAATACAGGGATTGAGACATGGTTGGAATGGGGTATAGGGGGGAATAATGTTAAGAAGTTTGGCTGTCTTTTTTTTTTTTTTTTAAGTTTTATAGTGAATTATGCGACAGTTTACATGGGAGAACATCAGTTTTACATTCATCCTATCGTATATTGTTTCATTGCCATGGTTTCATTCCATGCATCACGAATCAATGAAAGGGTACATCCTATAAGCCTGCTCCACCACCACCCCCCTCTCTGGTCATCAACACACAGCCCCTCTCCCTCCCTGGGTCCTGAGTCCCCAGCTGCTCCAACTCTCCATGTCATCATCTCTGCCTCCATCTCAGGGATAGCTGCCTCTCTGGGTAGGGTTCTGCTCTGTGCTTTTCTCCCTTCATGGTTCCAGGGACCTCCGCTCCCAGCCTGCAAAGTCAATCACTCCCCTTCTTGCTACAAAATTTCTACTTTTGCATTTACAACCGTCACAATCAGTCCTGGTAACAATTATTCACCCTTGTGTCACAAGAGACCTATCCGCATTTCCTTTAATTAGTCCCACCTAGAGAGATTGGATACTTCTCAGGGAGATTCTACCTTCTTCCACGCCCTCTGGATCTAGGTTCCCTCTTGAAAGCTTGTAAGCCAGTCACTTCTTGCCTTTGTAGCCCACCTCCCTCTCC
>NW_006411205.1:5198-5931 GCF_000296735.1 Chrysochloris asiatica
TGTGGCAGTGGTATTGAGGTTGGCCCAGGATCGGGCATTGTTTCGTTCTGCTGTGCATGGGGTTGCTATGAGTGGATTCCAACTCGATGGCACCTAACAACAACAACAAATGGCTAGTGATCGTGAACATTTCTTCATATGTTTGTTGGCTGCCTGGATCTCCTCATTGGTGAAGTGTTTGTTCATGTCCTGTGCCCATTTCTTAATTGGGTTATTTGTCTTATTTTTGTAGCTGTGTTGTATTTTCCTATATATTTTACAAATGAGTCCTTTATCTGATATGTCGTTGCAAAAATTTTTTCCCAATCTATGGGCTCACTTTTTACTCTTTTGGTGAAGTCTTTTGATGCACATAAGTTTTTAATTTTTACTATGTCCCATTCATCTATTTTGTCTATTTTTGTTTGTGTACTTTTCAGAATGTGTGGTAGTCTGTATATGCCCTGAATTAGTGCCCTCACATTTGTCCCTATTTTTTCATTGATGATCTTCATAATTTTGGGATTCACATTTAGATTGCTAATCCATGTTGCGTTCTTTTTTGTATAGGGCATGAGACAAAGGTCTTGTTTCGGTCTTTTACATATCACTTTCCAGTTCTGCCAGCACCATTTGTTAAAGAGACTGTCTCTTCCCCGTGCACTTTGTCGAAAATCATTTGTCTGTATGTGGTTGGGTTAATTTCTGGATTCTCGATTCTGTTCCATTGATCAATGTCTCTTTCATTGTACCA
>NW_006411205.1:7362-13383 GCF_000296735.1 Chrysochloris asiatica
TCCTTTCCTATGTCCTGGAATAATTTGAGTAAAATTGGTGACAGTTCTTCTCTGAATGTTTGGTAGAACTCACCCGTGAAGCCATCTGGGCCTGGACTTTTGTTGGCTGGGAGTTTTTTGTTGACCTGGTCAATTTCTTATTTTGTTATGGGTTTGTTCAAGTTTTCTACTTCAGTCTGAGTACGTTTAGGTAGGTCATGTTTTTCTAGAAATGTGTCTATCTCTTCTAAATTTTCAAATTTGTTGGAGTACAGCTCTTCGTAGTATTCTGTTATTATCTTTTTTATTTCGTTTGGTTCTGTTGCGACTTCATTTATGTGGTTTCTAATGCGATTTGTGTCCTCTCCTTTTCTTTAGTTAGTTTTGCCAATGGTTTGTCAAGTTTATTAATCCTTTCAAAGAACCAGCTTCATGTCCTGTTGATTCTTTCTATAGTTTTTTGGTTTTCCATCTCATTTATTTCTGCTCTGATCTTTATTATTTCCCTTCTTTTGGTGACTCTACGTTCCCTCTGCTAGTCTGCTTCTAGTTGTTGAAGATGCTGTGTTAATGTGCTGATTTTGGCTCTTTCCTCTTTTCGGATGTGTGCATTTATTGCAATAAATTGTCCTCTCAGGACAGCTTTTGCCGTGTCCCAAAGATTTTGGTATGTTATGTTTTCATTCTTGTTTGTTTCTAGGAACTTTGTGAATTCACGTTTAATTTCTTCCTTTACCCAGTCACTTTTCAGCAGGGTGTTGTTCAGTTTCCATGTATTCGACTTTAGTGCTTTGGCATTCTTATTGTTGATTTCTAGTTTTATAGTATTGTGGTCTGAGAAGATACTCTGTAGAATTTTGATGGTTGTGAATTTATGGAGGCTTCCTTTGTGACCTAATACATGTTCAATTGTGGAAAATGTTCCAAGCGCACTGGAGAAGATTGTGTATTGTGCCGTTGTTGGATAGAATGCTCTGTATACATCTATGAGGTCAAGTTGGTTGATTGTGTTATTTAGTTCCTCTGTCTCATTGTTGGGTTTCTTTCTGGTTGTTCTATCCCTTTTCGAGAGTGGTGTGCTGAAATCTCCCACTATAATTGTAGATTTATCTATTTCTTTCTTCAATTCCATTAAGATTTGCTTCATATATCTTGGTGCTCTTTCTTTCGGAGCCTATATGTTTTTTATGGTTATGTTGTCTTGCTCAATTGACCCTTTGATCATGAGATAGTGTTCTTCTTTGTCTCTTATGCTGGTTTTTATCTTAAAGTCTACTTTGTCAGAGATTAGTATTGCCACTTGTGCTTGTTTATTGTTGCAGTTGGCTTGGTAAAATTTTTTCCATCCTTTAAGTTTTAGTCTGTTTTTCTCTTTGTGTGTAAGGTGTGTATCTTGCAGGCAGCATATTGAAGGATCTTGTTTTCTTATCCATTCTGCCACTCTTTGTCTCTTCACTGGTGCATTCAATCCATTGACATGCAATGTAATTATTGATAAGTATGAATTGATTGCTGTCATTATGTTACTTTTTTGGTGGTGCTGTTCATTTGTTAGTTCTGATTTCCTTCTTGTGTTGGATTTGTGTTTTTTGAGCTGTTTCTTGTTGGTTTCTTCCTAGTTTCTCTGTTCACTTGTTCTGTTTGGGATTTCGTTTTTATGATATGTTGTGGAGTGTTAACTTTCTTTGGTGTTACCTTGTAGTCTACTTACTTTTCTCTGCATTTAGGATAATTCATTGTAACCTGTAATTTACCTGGAATCCCCACCACCAGGGCTTCTGTTGCTGCATTTGTCCCTTCTTTGACATGATATGTTTTTGGTCTTCAGTTGACCTCCCAGCTCCTTTGAGTTTGTTGTTGTAGTCTTGTTCTGTTCTGGACTCTGCTATCTGTTGGCTGTGTTCCAGGTGGTGTTGCCACACCTGTCAATCTCTGTTTGTTGTCTGATCTTGTTGGTTCTCAGCCCACAGAACTCCCTTTAGGATGTCTTAAAGTGCTGGGTTGGTTTTGATAAAATCTCTCAGATTCTGTTTATCCTGGAATGTATTGGCCACACCATCATGTTTGATTGATAGTTTTGCTGGATAGATGATTCTTGCTTGACAGTTTTTTTCTTGCAGGGTTTTGTATATGTCTTCCATTGCCTTCTTGCCAATATGGTTTGTTCTGAATAGTCAGCATTTAAACTAATTTGCTTGCCTTTATAAGTTATATTTCTTTTCTCCCTGGCCGCTCTTAGTATTCTATCCTTGTCTTTTATTTTGGAAAGCTTGATTATTATATGTCTTGGAGATTTTCTTTGGGGGGTCTATCCTTTCTGGGGTATTTTGGGCTTCTTGAATGTTTATCTTCACATCTTTCAAGATGTTGGGGAAATTTTCTTCCAGAAGCTCTTCAACTATCTCCTCTGTGGACTTCTCTGATTCTTCCTGTCCCAGAATGCCAATAATTCTTACATTATTCCTCTTCATGTTATCCAGCATGAATCTTAGACTCTCTTCAGATTGTTTTATCCTTTTAGCTGCTTGCTCTTCTATCTTGGCAGTATTGAGAGATTTGTCTTCCAGTTCACTAGTTCTGGCTTCCATCTCTTCTAGTCTGCTCCTTTCCCCTTTCAGCCTATTGTCCATTTCTGATATCTAATTATTGATCATCTGGACATCTTTTTTCAGGTTTTGAATAGTTTCCAATGCTGTGTCAATCCTATTTGATTGTTCCTGCAGTACTTTCCTTACTTTCTTCGACCGCTTTTCAGAGTATTTAAATTTGTTTTCGTATCATTCTTCTGAATTCCTTCTCAGGCATATCCAGAACCTGCTCTTCCTCCTCTATAAAACCTTTGTCTGTCTCCAGCTCATTTGCATCAGCTGCTCTCTTCTGTTTTTGGACATGTTTCGATAAGGTTTGTTGTTTCTTATTTGTCATTATTATTATTAATATGATCAGGAGATAGGCTTCCCTCATCGCCTGTAATGTGTAGCAGGTGTTGTTAGGTCTTATCTCAGTGGTGGAGTATTATGGTGTATTCTTATGGCTTGGCTATATGGCTACAATTCCTGCCTCTTCTTAGGTGACGTAGGGAGGAAAAGCTCCCACCTCCAGGAAATATGTGTGATCAAAAGGACCAAAAGCAGAAGTAATATAGACACATAGACAAATCACCACTTTGGAGCAGAGATGTGGCTTTAGTCAACTTTCCCGTGCTACTCCATCAGTGTGTGTGCACATAGACGCCTCCAACAGGAGGTGGGGGTAACCCCTCTTTCAGGCTCCTCCTCTAGCCCTGCTGTATTTATCTTATTTGATTGTTCCTGTAGTGCTTATCTGACTTCTTCCTTTTCTCAACCATTCTGTGGAGCATTTGGGTGCACCTCAGTATCATCCTGCTGAATTATTTCTCAGGCAGTTCCAAAGCCTGCCCTCCTTCCAATGGGAAGTCTAGGTCTACTTCCAGCTCATTTGTCTCAGTTACTATATCTTGTTTCTGGACATGTGCTAAAAATTTCAACTGTCTATTGGGCATCTGCAATAATTAGATGTGTTTTCAATAATTAGATGAATGCATGTTGATGTATTATTAAGCTTTTTGATTGCCTCCATGTAGATGTGATCAAAACATGGGCTTCCCTTTTCACTTTTCTTATTACTCAACTCAGAGTATCTGCAACAGGTGTTGGCTATCTATCTGGTGTACAGTATATGGTATTTGCTCTTGCCTGGATGGTGGGATTTTATAGGGTGTGACAGTAGCTTGGCTATACGACTGCCATTGCTGTCTCTTCTTGGGTAACGTAGGGAGAGAAAGAGCCATCTGAAGGTAAAAGGGGGAACCAATAAACAAAAGAACAAAACAACAGCAAACCAGAATGGATACTACAGTCTATAATCACAAAACAAAAAACAAAACCTGTAGCAAAAATGAGTATGACTTTAATGCCCCTCTCTCAGCTGCTTGCCTTCAAGGCTGACTGATAAATTTCAAGATGTTACTGTTGCTCCTTATGACATAACTCAAGATTTAATTTTTGGCCTATTTCCTTTTAGTCTGTCTCTTTCTCCCTTCAGAACCCCGTTCAGGACTTTCTCCTAGTGAGAAACAGCTCAGGGCCAGTTCGAATCATTCTGGAACACCATTCTATTCTAAGCAGTCTCTTCCCCTTTAGATTCTGAGTACAGAGGGTGTCCACTCATCAGGAACCCCTTCTAGTCATCAGAGTGGAGGTGGGCAAACAGCCAGAGATCAATGAACAGAAAAAGAAATGTCCACAATTTTATCTTCATGGATCGGTCAGACCTCTGCAGTGGGAGCACTCCTCATATAATTCAACCCGCTCTGTCATGCCCAAGATGGCCACTCTGAGAGCCACTGGCAGCTGCAGACCAGAAAACACCTTTCTTACTTCTGCTACATATCTCACTAACAGTAAGCCTTTGATCTTTCTAAATATTACTTTATATGTAGGTCAGAGTTCTGGGACCATGCCCTGAACCTGCTTCATCTGGTATTCTGTACTATTGCTGGAGGGGTCTGCACAAAACTTTGCCCTAGTTATCCATTAAGTCTCATGCATCAAATATATTTTTCAGATGAAATTTAAATTCAGGTGGGATGTGATCAAGGTCATATTTTGGCTCTCATTGACTTGTTTTCATTTTCTTCATTTTTAGTCTGGATTTGCACATGAGCAATTGATGGTCTGTTCCACAGTCTGCCCCTGGCCTTGTTTTGGTGATGATATGGAGATTTTCAAGCATCTCTTTCTACAGTTGCAGACAATTTGATTTATCCATATTCCATCTGGTGAGGCCCATGTATACAGTCTTTTATGTTGTTTAAAAAAGGCATTTGCAATGAACAAGTCATTGGTCTTGCAAAATTGTATCATGCAATCTCCAGCATCATTTCTATCACCAAGTCTATATTTTCCAACTACTGATCTTTCCTGTTTCCAACCATTGTATTCCAATAGCCAATAATGATAAATACATCTTGATTGCATGTTTGATCATTTTCAGACGGAAGAAGTTGGTAGAACCCTTCAACTTCATCACTGTCTTGAGTGATTGGTGTGTAAATTTGAATAATCGTGGTATTAACTGGTCTTCCTTGTAGGTGTATGGTTATATCCTATTACATTGTATTTCATGACTGATCTGGCAATGGTGTTTTTGATGATGAATGCAATGCCATTCCTCTTCAAATTTGTCACTCCTGGCATATTAAGCCATGATTCAAATGGTTTAATGGCCAATACCAGTAAATTTGAGCTCACTAATGCCCAGGATGGTTGCAGCCATTTCTGCAATGCCTTTAGTAAAACTTTACTCACATGGGTTATCAATGATGGCGTCTGCATTCCGTTGAGTCACTTCTCTTTGGAATGGGCACAAATACAGATTTATTTCAGTCAGTTGGCCATGGAGTTGTCTTCCAAACTTCTTGGCATAGATGAGTGAGTGCCCGAGCGCCACATCACTTTGTTGAAGAATTTCAGTTTGCATTTCATCAATTCCAGGTGCCTTGTTCTTTGTCGATGACTTCAATGCACCTTGGACCTCTTCCTCTAGAACAATTGGATCTTGATTATATTCTACATCTTGAAATGGTTGTGTATCGACCATTTTTTAGTGCAGGGACTCTGTGTATTCCTTCCATCTTCTTCTTCTTTTTTTTTTTAATTTGGAAATTCAACTTTATTTATAAATGTTATCCTATACACAAGGGGTAATTCCACCTCTTTAAAATACCATAACTGGACTTCCAGTTTTCCAGGGCAGCCAGGCGGTGCGGGTGAGTGGGGGCTCCAGGATCGGGGGGAGCAACTCACCAGTTAAACCTCCCAGGTAGGAACCCACAGTCTCACAGCCAGTGTGAGTCTCAGTGCGCCAGAACCTTAGACCCACTTCTTTGAGAAATCACTGTGCGAGGAATTACAGGCTTCTTAAACTTGTGCCGCTGCAGCCCCAGCTCCTTTGGGCTTGAGGGGGCGAGGCAGGAACCAGCTCGTGCGGAGCCTCCAGTAGCGGGGAGACTCAAGCAGG
>NW_006411206.1:0-1177 GCF_000296735.1 Chrysochloris asiatica
ATTTTCTTTATTGAAGGATTCTCTGACAAATTATTGAATGATGCAGAAAGCTCATGAGAAGATGGAAGGAATGCACAGAGTCACTGTACCAAAAGGAAATGGTTGATATTCAACCATTTCAAGAGGTAGCATATGATCAAGAGCCAATGATACTGAAGGAAGAAGTCCAAGGTGCATTGTAGGAATTGGCAAAGAACAAGGCACCAGGAATTGATGGAATAGAAATGTAAATCTTTTAAGAAAGTGAGGGGGCACAGGAGGCACTCACTCATCAGCCAAGAAGACAACTATCTGGCCACTGCTTGGAAGAGATCCGATTTGTGCCCATTCCAAAGAGTTTTTGTTTTCTTTACATTGAGATACAATCCAATTGGGAGGTGACCCAATGGAATATGGAAATCATTGGATAATTTCGTTGATATCCCATGCAATTAAAGTTTTATTAATTAATTAATTGAATACAGAAATGGCTGCAAACATGCATTGAGAAAGAACTTTCAGAGGTTCAAGCTGGATTCAGAAGAGGACGTGGAATGAGGGATATCATTGTTGATATCCGATGGATCTTGGCTGAAAGCAGAGAATACCAAAAAGATGTTTACCTGTGCTTTATTGATTATGTTAAGGCTTTCAATTGTGTGAAGCATGACAAGCTATAGACAACATTGCAAAGTATGAGTATTCCAGAATATCTAATTGTGATCATGAAGAATCTGTACATAGACCAAAAGGCAGTTGT
The DNA here is from genome assembly GCF_000296735.1 of Chrysochloris asiatica. Lineage (NCBI taxonomy): Eukaryota > Metazoa > Chordata > Mammalia > Afrosoricida > Chrysochloridae > Chrysochloris > Chrysochloris asiatica. Next base: position 740 of record NW_006411206.1, read on the forward strand.
TTGAACAAAACATGTGAATACTGAATGGTTTAAATTTAAGAGAATTGTATGACATGGTTGTATTCTTTCTCCATACTTATTTAGTGTTTATGCTGAGCAAAGAATCCGAGAAGCTGGGTTATATGAAGAAAAACATGGCATCAGGATTGGAGGAAGACTCATTAGCAATCTGTGATATGCAGATGATACAAACTTGCTTGCTGAAAGTGAAGAGGACTTAGAATACTTACTGGTCAAGACCGAAAACCCAGCCTTCAGTATGGATTGTATCTCAATGTAAAGAAAACAAAAAAACCTCACCACTGGTTTTTATAACCAATAAATAAAACGCCAATACACAACATTCTTATCAACGGAAGAAAGATTAAAGTTATCAAAGACGTCATTCTTTTTGGTTCAGCTATCAACACTCATGGAAGCAGCAGTCAAGAAATCAAA
>NW_006411206.1:1663-9241 GCF_000296735.1 Chrysochloris asiatica
GGCAGCATCAATGGGCTCAAGCGTGGCAACAATTGTGAGGTTGTCCCAGGACTGGGCAGTGTTTTGTTCTGTTGTGCATAGGGTCACTATGAGTCAGTACTGACTCGATGGCAACTAACAACATCCCCTGCTTTAGGAACTCTGGTAGTGTAATGGTTACGACTCAGGATGCTAATTTTACAGTCAGCAGTTGGAAACTACCAGAGGTTCCGTGAGAGAAAGATGAGGTTTTCTGCTCCCGTAAAGATTTACAGCCTCGGAAACCCTATACAGGGTCACTATGAGTCTGATCCATCTCTCTGGCACAGAACCACCCCTGCTGTAGTTCATAATCTTGTTGTTATTAGGTGCTATCGTCGAATTAGTTCAGACTCATAGCTACCGTATGCACAACAGAATGAAACTCTGCCTGGTCCTAGGCCATCCTCACAACTGGTGCAATGTCTGAGCTCAAAGTTGCAACAACTGTGCCAATCCATCTCATTGAGGGTCTTCCTCTTTTTCATTGACCCTCTACTTTACCAAGCATGATGTACCTTCTTCAGGGATCGGTTCCTTCTGAGAACATGTCTACAAAATGTGAGATGAAATCGTATCCATCTTAGCTTCTACAGACATTCTGACTGTACTTCTTCTAAGACAGATTTGTTTGTTCTTCTGGCCATCTGTGATATATTCTTAACCAACATAGTAATTCAAAGGCATCAGTTCTTCAGTCTTCCTTATTCACTGTCCTGCTTTCACACACACATAAGGTGATTAAAAATATCATGCCTTGGATCAAGTGTACCTTGGTCCTCAAAGTGACATCTTTGCTTTTGAACATTTTAAAGAGGTCTTTTGCAGCAGATTTGCCCAATGCAATACTAATGAGGTAATTAGTCAGCCTATTATTTTGAGTACTTTTGATTAACAATCCCCCAAAACCTTCTAGAAGAGTTTTATTTATCCTTTTTCATCTTGAAAATCACTTACCCTCCATCAATATGCTGTTTGAACATCCATGATAGGTGTCTGAGGAAACAAGAGAATAAATAAACATTTCGGATAATTCTCTTGTTAATTCCTTATAGCTGTGGAAAGGTTTTCACCACCAAAACAGGAAATTGGGGCCAAAAAGTAAATCCCCACTTTATATATTCAAGCAGTTTATTCTTTTATAATTAATCCATGCACTTTCATAACAGCCTCAATAAGAAAGAAATTACATGGAAATAGTGCTAACAGCGAATATATTTTCATAGTCCCAAGAAATTATAGTTTCCTGAAAATTAAGGTAGGGTTCCAGTTATCTGTTGCTGAGTGTTGCTATAACAGAAATCCCACTTCAAAATTTCACAAAAAAAAAAAAAAAATCCCAAATTTTGTGCCTTAAAATACTATGAGTATCTTTTTAAAAAACAAACTGGATAAGGAGTTGGCAATGAATAGTAAATTCTTTTTACTACACTTAGTCACACACTGGTGGCCTATGGCCTGAATTTGACCTAGGGATGGTTTGTTTGTTTTGTTTTGCCTCACAGCATTTAAGAAAACATGACTCAGCATTTTAAATCTGGTGAATTCACATAAAACAAAAAATTTGTATTATCTTATATAGTCGTAACAACATTTTTGTGAGGTTAGAGGTTACTGTTACTAATTCCATTTATAAGTGGTTAGCCTGGCTGGTAAGTAGTGGAGCCAAGAATTGTCACCAGACTCAACCAAAACCCCTGAACAAGTACACCAATGTGCCCCTGCCTTCCATCCTTGTGCTTAGGGTGAAAAGTAAGGCTAAGTGGCACCTTGAATCAGGAGGAGACCCAACCCTTATGTTGTTTGTTGATAAATGCCATCAGGTAGGCTCTGACTCACAATGACCCTGTATAGGGTTTCCGAAGAGTGGCTGGTGAGTTTGAACCACCAACCTTGTGGTTTAAAACCACCTTGCGGTCCAGTGCATTATCCCACAGTGCCTCTCCTATGTCACAGGGATATGTGAGCCAGTCAGAAAGGGAGCAGTTGCATTTCCCACCACGCTACCTCCAAATGCCTTTGACTCATTCCCTCACCCTTCTCCTTTTCCAGGCGAGAGGTGCTATCCCCCTGGCCTAGGCTAATTCTTCTGTTTGTACAGATTCCATTTCTCCTCAGTTTCTCTAGTATCCTGTGTGAGCTATCACCCTATTTTACCATATTTTCAAACCCTCCCTTTCTTCTCCATGATCCCTTCCATTTCACCTTTATTGTTATTGTTGTTGTTTGGTGCTGTAGTCGGTATTGACTTATGCACAACAGAACAAAACACTGCCAAGTTCCATGTCATCCTCATAGTTGTTGCCGTGCTTGAGCCCATTGCTGTTGCGACAGTGCAGATCCATTTAATTGGGGGTCTTCTCCTTTGTCATTGACCCTCCACCAATACAGATTGGTTTGTACTTTTGGTATTCCATGGTACTATTAATATTCTCCTCCAATACTATAACTCAAATGCATCAATTCTTCTACAGTCTTATTTATTTCTCCCACCTTCAATGTGTCCCTGTGTGCTACACTCTTGTGGAGTTGCCATTTAATCTGTGTCTGCTTCCTTTCCCAGACCAGCTTTCTGAAAGAGTGATCAGTTCTGTCTCTACTTCTCCACCTGCCATTTATTCACTTTTTAGCCCCCTGCCATTGGCTTCCCATCCACCTCAGGCTTCACTGAAATCACTCCACCAAATGCAAAATGTAACAGACACTGAACCTTTTTGAGTCAATTACTCTCTTGGTTTAGATGACTGATATTTTCTCTTAATCTGCAAGTCTCCTCACTGTATTTCTCTGTTTGTTCCTTCAGTTTTAAGACCTCTTTCTTTCTTGAGTCCTTTTCCTCATCTCTCTACATGTAGCCACTTTCAGTCATCTCTGGTGATTCTGGTATCTGTGTCTCCAGCCCAGAGTTCTTTCCTGAGTCCCAGCTATGCACAAATGTTCTCCCGGAAGAGACGACCCTACCACTAGTGAAGTGCTTTCAAGGGTCTTGTTAAAATTGGCAGGACTTCCTGTGAACCACGCTAAACATACTGAGAAAAGTGGAAAAAATATCAGTGTATTCTTACTTCAGTTCTTTAATGGAAGGTGGCATAAACCACAAATCATCACATTTTTTTAGTAGGGATGTATTTGGAGTCTTTCATTTATGGAACCAAATGAACTGGATATTGTTGTTAGGTACCATTGAGTCGGCTCTGATTTACTGTGATCCTATACACAGCAGAATGAAACACTGCCCAGTCCTGCCTCATCCTCACAACTGTTATGTTTGCCCCCATTGTTCCAGTCACTGTGTCAATCCATCTTTTTTGAGGGTCTTCCTATTTTTCACTGACTCTCCACTCTACCAGTCATGATGTCCTTTTCCAGTGACTGGCTCCTTCTGATAATAAGTCCAAGGTACAAGAGATGAAGTCTTAGCATCCTGACTTTGAAGGAGAATTCTGGCTGTACTTCTTCCAAGACAGATTTGTTCCTTCTTCTGATCATCCATGGTACTGTCAATATTCTTTGCTAACACCATCATTCAAATGACTGATTCTTCTGTGGTCTTCCTAATTCATTGTACAACTTTCATATGCATATGAGGCTATTGAAAATACCATGACTTCGGTCAGGCACTCTTTAGTCCTTAAATTGACATCTTTGCTCTTGAACACTTTAAAGAGGTCTTGTTCAGCAGATTTGCTTAATGCAATTCTTTTGATTTCTTGACTACTGCTTAAATGAATGTTGATTGAGGATCCAAGTAAAATAAAATCCTTGACAACTTCAATCTCTTCTCTATCACGAAACTATTTATTGGACCAGTTGTAAGGAGTTTTGGCTGTTTTTACATTGAGGTGCAATCCAAATGAAGTCTATATTCTTTGATCTTCATCAGCAAGTGCCTCAAGTCCTCTTTGCTTTCAGCAAGCAAGGTTGCATCATCTGCATATTGCTGGTTGTTAATGAGGTTTCCTCCAATCCTAATGTCTCGTTCTTCTTCATATAATCCATCTTCTTGGATTATTTGCTCTATATACAGACTGAATAAGTATGGTGAAAGAATACAACCCTGTCACACACCTTTCATATTTTTAAACCATTCAGTAGGATTCCCTTTTTCTGTTTGAACTCAATATAGTTATAGGTATCTACCTGAAGCTAATATAAATATGTGTTGTATGATTTATGCATGCATGTGCATGTCTATACATATGAAGGTATGCACGTGTATGTGTGTGTTGCTGTTCTTCAGTGTCATGGGTTCAGTTCCCACTCATAATGAACCCGTGGAAGATTTCAGAGGCTATAAATACTTTTGGGAGCAGAAAAACCTCATTTCTTTTCTGAGGAGGTGTTGGTGAGTTCAAATTTCTGACCTTGTGGTTCATAGTCCAATACTTATCCTGTAGAGCCACTGCACTCCCATGAGTGTGTTTGTTGTTGTTAAGTGCTGTTGAGTTAGTTCTGACTCATACTGACCCTGTATAGAGTTTCTAAGGAGGCGCTGGTGGGTTTGAACCACCAACCTTGTTGTTAACAGTCCACTGTTGATACTACACAGCACCACACCAGGAGTTTATGTGTGTATAAATAATGAATTCAACATTACTAAAGAGCAGTTACCCTTGTGAATGCATACTATACATATGCATTTTCTCCATTGGGCTATATTTGAATTCAACTGATAATTCTGCAATAATTTGATTTTTAAGAATTGATTATACAAGGGGCTTCAAAAAGTTCAGGAAAAATGGATTTAAGAGACAAAAAAAAAAAAAAATAAACAAACTTTATTTCTCAGCACAAACTCCGTCAAATTGAAGACAGTTTTGTAAATAATGATGTTGTTGTTGTTGTTAAGTGCTGTCTAGTCCAATCCAACCCATAGTGAACCTATACAGGGTTTCCAAGGAGCAACTGTTGAGCTTGAACTGCCAACCTTGCAGTTCAAATGGCTTTGCAGTCTGGCACATTAACGCACAGTGCCACACCTGGATACCAGCCATTTATTTCCTCCTTAAAAAACTGAGGGTCCTGGGAATTTAGCCATGCCAATACAGTCGTTTTTACATTATTGACTGAAGAAAAGTGGTTTCTCTTTAAAGATTTTCTAAAGATTAGTGTCTTAGGCTGGGTTCCCTAGAGAAGCAATACCAGTGAAACATATATATGTATATATACATAAAGGAAAATTTATTATCAAGAAATAGCTTACAATTAAACAGTCCCAGGTCCCCAGCTAAAGAAAGAGAGAGTCCCTCCTGCATGTCCATTATATTAGGAGCAGGTCACAACCCCAAGGAAGCATCTCTTCAATTGACTGGCTGCTCATAGCCACTCACTATAGAGCTAACTATGCCTGTATTAGGTTTCATCACCATAGGAATAAGCACATCCCAATTGCTAAATTGCAGAACTCCTGGCCTAGTCAAGTTGACACAAAATCCTAACCATTATAGGTAGGAAACAAAAACAAGTCAGAAGCAGCCAAGTCAGGATTGTAAAGTGGCTGCCTAGTGACTGCTCATTGAAACTCTCACAAATTACTCTTGTTTGAGGAAAACATTGTCATGGTGGAGAGGGACTCTCTGGTGAAGCTTCAGCTAACTTTCTGGAAACACTCTCATAGTAAGATGATGTTACTCTATCTGTCACCTTCCAGAAAGACAACAAGCACAATGTCTTGAGCACCCCCCACACAGTTGCCATTACCTTTGCTCTTAGCTGGTCTGCTTTTGCTTTCACTGGACCACTTCCACTTCTTGGTAGTCATTGATTTGATGTTGCTTTCTCTTCAGGATCCCACTGGTAAACCCAAGTTCCTTTCCTGTCACAGTTCTTCCAAGAAATGCTTCAGGATTTTGATATCACTTGTTTACAATTTCCATTGTAAGTTCTGCTCCTGTCTGCAGATGATCTAGGTACAACAGTTTGGGTGCCCACTGAGTAGAAAGTTTACTCTAATGTGTCAGTCAGAATTGTGTAAGTCAGAAATGTGGAAGTTGAATCACTGGAGATGTCTCGGGTGTTATCTATTGCTTCTAGTATAAATCATAGGTCCTGTTCAATTAGGGCTCAGACAAGATTAATTGTTTCCTTGCTAACTGATGTGGATAGTCTGCCACTGTGGGCTTTATTTTCAACATCATCACTCCCTTCTTGAAACAAGTTGTTCACTTGCAAACTGCTAATTTCTTGGGGGCATCATCCCCAGAAACATTTCATAAAGTATCAATGATTTCACCATTAGTCCACACAAGCTTCACTGTACATTTGATGATTGTTCTTGCTTCAGTTTCAGCAGAATTCATGTTGCTCTGATAGGAAATTATGTCTTATCCTTCTTAGTGCCTCAAGCTAGATCCTGTTCAGACATATTATAACAAGTTGTTGTTGTTGTTAAGTGCCGTTGAGTTGTTTCCGACCCATAGCGACCCTGTGTACAATTTCCAAGGAGCAGCTGGTGAGCTTGAATCGATGACCTTGCAGTTCAAACTGACAAGTTAGCATAAGTTTATTTGGATGCCAAAGAAAATTCAAATCCATGCATAGTTTTTTCATAATATTCATTTCCCTTGAACTTTTGGAAGACTGTTCTTACCTCTTACAACTTAGAAACTAAACTTATACTGGTGACTCTAATATTTTGACTTATTTTGGTAAGAAAAAAACAAAAACAACTTTTTTCTTAAAATGCTTATTGGTAGTGACTAATCATAAAATAGCGCTTGCACCATTACCAAACAAGAAAAAGAAGTCCAAGCAGAAAAGAGTATGACAGGAACAAAAACAACTGAATTAAGTTTGGCAAAAAATCAAAAGTTAGTAACGTCAGAAAAATTAAACCTGTTTCATTTATAGCTTTTGCCTGGAGCCTCACTAACGTTCGAGCTGCTACTGTTTAGAGCAATAAAAAATTAACACATCTCAATCCACACTAATGAATTCCCCTATCTCACCATCTGTACGCCCTTCAATAGTCTCTGTACCAGTGGATGCTCAAGCCATCCAATCAGTCACCCAGGCAAAAAGTGTTGGATTCACTCCAGAGAATAAAGTACAAATATTTCAGTCTGCCATAAGGAACCTTTTGTCTTTTCATTCTTTTCTATATACTTTCAACTTTCTCTTCTGTAACTTCCCTCAGTGTACTTGTACTAGTCATGAATGCTTTTAGCTGCAAGTAATATCAAATAAATACCAGTCTACACCCAGTAACAACTTGCCAACAACTGAATGAGTCTTCCTGGAACCCAATCCTCCAGTTGTCATTTGTTATTGTAGTTAAATGCTATGGGTCGAGTTGGCTCCGACCCATAGCAACCTTGTACAGGGCTTCCAAGGAATGGCTGGTGTGCTTGAATCACCAACCTTGTGGTTCAAAGCGACTTTGTAATCCAGAGCATCAACCCACCGTGCCACACTAAGAGGTTGTCATAGCTGGTGCGAAATGGAACAAAGATCAACCTTCTCCATGATGCCTGCACAATTTGCAGATCCATGAACAATTTAAATAAACTCATTTTACTTTGTTTGTTTTAAGCCACCAAGTTTATTTTTCTCAGAATTACT
>NW_006411206.1:9961-11550 GCF_000296735.1 Chrysochloris asiatica
GAGGTTGGCCCAGGATCGGACATTGTTTCGTTCTGCTGTGCATGGGGTTGCTATGAGTCGGTTCCGACTTGATGGCACCTGACAACAACAACAACAGCCCTAATCCAAATAACCCTGTGCTCTTCAATTGGGATCACATCAAAATGGTAGTTTGGGTATCCTCAATGGACCTTAATTTTTGGTGTGTTCCTTTTAAATATTAGTTGTGTTTTAGGAACAAAAAAGAAGTCAAAAGGAACAAAACCAGGGCTGTAGGATGTGTCAGGAAAGTTTCCCAAGGAAATTCTTCTAGGGTAGCCCTTGTTACCCTTGAAGAATTAGCAGGTATATTGTTGTGATTGAAAATAATCTCTATGTGTAACTTCCCTGGCCTTTTCTTCACCAATGTAGTTTTCAATTTTCTTACATCTTCCTAAGTAGCCCCTGTGATAGTCCTGTATCCTTTGAGAAAATCTATCAAGATGATCCCTCTGGGATCCCAAGAAACAGTCGCATGACCTTCTGATCTGACCCCTCTGCCTTGAATTTAACTAACTGAGCAGATTCCTTTGGAAGCCACTGTTTTTAATTGGACATGTTTTTTGAATGCACCCTAATGAGAGTTGTTAAGTATTGTCGACTCGGTTCTGATTTGTAGCCATCCTATATAGGGTTTCTAAGGAGCAATTGTGTTTGAATCCCAGATTTTGCAGTTAACAGTATAGTGTTTGTCCTGCAGTACCACACCAGGATTTCTAAGGACACTAAGGCAAGTGTATGAGCAAGAGAACCTGTCTGCAGCCATCCACTGATTGTAGAGACATGTTTAAACACACTTTGTTTGGAATAAATTGGTGATTATATGAACTTGAGACCTACTAACATTTTTTTTTTTTTTTTACTTATCCTCATGTATGCCTGTAAAACAATCCACATAATGAACATATCGATCATCTCTAAAATTTCTAATGTGTCCCTTCATAATCTCTATCTCTACCCTCTACTCTCCATCAGACGATTGAGCTGCTTTTTTCACTGTAGATAAATGAACTCATAGAGCATGCATTTTTTATTTTAAATCTTACTTCTTTCACTCAGCACTGTGATTTTGAGACTCATTTATGTTATTATATGTATTGGTAGCTTGTTTTTTTAATTACTGAATAGTATTCTATTGTGTGAACACAGCACAATTTGTTTACCTACTTACCTGTAGATGGGCATTTGGATTATTTCTAGTTTTTAGTTACTGCAAATCAAAGTTGCTGTGAACTTTCATGAAGGAGCCCTGGTGGTGCTGTGGGTTAGACCCTGGGCTGCTAACCCCACTAGCTGCTCTTTGGGAGAAAGATGAGGCTGTTTGCTCCTGTAAAGGTTTACAGTCTCAGAAGCTCTATATAAGTCATCAGAATTGATTCAATGGCAGTAGGTTTGGTTTGGGTGTGAGCATTCATAATTCCTTGTGTGTCTGTATGCTTTCATTCTCTTGAGAAAATATGTTTTTGTTATGTGCCGTGGAGTCGATTCTGACTCCTAGTGACCCTGTACAGGGTTTCTGAAGGCCACCACTCGTCTGTCTGTCGTGCTGTGGTGGTCTGAGTTGCTGTGAT
>NW_006411207.1:0-909 GCF_000296735.1 Chrysochloris asiatica
ATAATATTTGACTTTGTCATCCCAAACTACCATTTGAAAATTTCTGTCCAGCTCATTTATCTCCTCATTTCTTTCATTTGGCTTAGCATCCCTACACTGGAGAGCAAGTTTCAGATCCCTTCTGATATCTACTTTGCTCTTTTGCTTTTTTTTTTTTTTCTCACCAACATCACTTTTTTTTTTTTTTTTTTTTTCTCACCAACATCACTTCAGTGCTTTATTTTTAGATTATATTAAGAACCTTCTTAGGCTCCCTGAGGGAAGAGTATGTTAAACACTAACAGGTAGGAGAAAATAAATAGAAAGATACACTAAATTGGTAACGAGAAAAGACCCTTCAAAATAGCTGGACTGAGGTCACTAAGAAAACAAAAAGAAACTTAGGAGCAAGACACAGACAACAACTTGAGCTGGGAACTCCATCATTACCCCAGATGTCAGGGATGTATGGTGGCACAGTAGATTAAGCATCAGGCTGCTAATAGGTAGGCTGGCAGTTCCAATCTACCAGCTACTCCAAGGGAAACAGATGAGGCTGTCTGTTACCATACAGATGATAGCCTTGGAACTCGAGTTCCAATATACAGTACTTTAACCCCACAGTGTTTCTGGTCTTCCATTTTAGTGGACAATATGTCTGAAGTATGAGAGATGAAGTCTGGCCATCCTGGCCTCCAAGGAGCACTCTGGCTGCACTTCCAACACAGATCTGTTCGTTATTTTGGCAGTTCATGGCACTTTCTCCTCCAACACCATAACTCAAAAAGAATCAATTCTTCTATGGTCTTCATATTCACTGTCCAGCTTTCACATGCATATGAGTTATTGAAAATATCATGGCTTGGGTCAAGGGCACCTTAGTCCTCAAGCTGACATCTTTGCTCTTCAACACTTTAAAAAGGTCTTGTG
>NW_006411207.1:1643-3264 GCF_000296735.1 Chrysochloris asiatica
ATCAATGGAAGAGTGGATAAGCAAATTTTGGTACAAACACACAATGATGAAGCTGCAAACAACTGTATAACATAGATGAACCTTGAGAATATTGTACTGAATGAAATTAGTCAGTCACAAAAGGACAAATATTGTATAAGACCATTATTGTAAAAACTTAAGAAAAGATACTCATACAAAAAAAATAATAATAATAAAAAAAAACTTTGTTGGAACAGAGGTAAATAGTGTTGTATGTAAACCTTGGAATAACAGAAGTCTGGGATTCAGTGATGGAGACATAGCCTGAATAGGTAAAATAAGGGAAATAATGATAAGATGCTTAACTGTCTTAGGGATATTGGTTTCCCTTCCCTTCTATTGTAAAATAAACACTTAAATTTGAGTAATCTGTACACAGACCAAAAGGCAATAGTTCAAACAGAACAAGCGAACACTGAATGGTTTAAATTAGGAAAACTGTGCACCAGGGTTGTATTCTTTCACCATACTTATTCAATCTGTGTGCTGAGCAAATAATTTGACATGCTGGATTTTATGAAATAAAACAGCATCAGGATTGGAGAGAGACTCATTAACAACCTGAGATATGCAGATGATACAATTTTACTTGCTGAAAGTAAAGGGGATTTAAAATATTTACTGATTAAGATCAAAGTTCACAACTTTCTGTATGTGTTGCATCTCAGTGTAAAGAAAACAAAAATCTTCACTACTAGACCAGTAGTTAACATCATGATTAACAGAGAAAATATTTAAGTTATCAAAGATTTCATTCTGCTCATAGCAGCCAACAACTATCATGGAAGCATGAAACGAAGCAACGTTATTTCGTTAGTTACATCTGCTGTACAAGACCTCTTTAAAGTGTTGAAGAGCAAAAATATCATTTTGGGGGCTAAGATGAACCTGACCAAGCCATGGCATTTTCAATAACCTCATATGCATTTGAAATTTGGTCAATGAATAAAGAATACCAAATAATAATTGATGCATTTGAATTATGAAGTTGGAGGATAATATTAAAATTATCATGGACTATAAAAAGAACAAAGAGATCTGTGTTGGAAGCAGTACAGTCTGAATGCTCCTTAGAATCCAAGATTCTGAGACTTTGCCTTTCATACTTTGGACATATTATCAGGAGGGCCCAGTCCCTTGAGTAGGACAACATCCTTGTTAAAATGGAGCATCTTTGGAAAATAAGAATAGCCTTAAGAGATGAATTTGCACAGTGTCAGCATAAGTGGAACACTGATTATGAGGTTGGCACAGGACCGGTCTGTGTTTTTATCTCTGTTGCATAAAGTCTGTACTGACTCTCTGGAACTTAACAGCAACAATAATAATTATTTATATTAAGTTGATGGTTATATATTTCGGTATTCTTTGGCACTCACCAACTGCCTCCTAGTAGGTGTGATTAGGGGGTGAAGTTGTGCACATGTGTTTTCCTTGCTATTTAGGATGGCTTGGTTGCTGTAGGTTGTTACCTTTTAACTAGTGAATAGCATCTCGATTGACTCTTGTCCAATGGGTGAGGTTGTGGCTGGGCTGTATATACATGATTGCTATTCCTGTCAGGCCTGGAAAGAAGAGAAAACACACACACAAGGGAAAA
>NW_006411207.1:4484-5844 GCF_000296735.1 Chrysochloris asiatica
TGGCCAGGGTCAAGTTTGCAGCTTCAAAGCAGGGGACAACAAAATAGGGTTAATATGAATAGCACCTCTCTCCTTTAATGTGGATCACAACTGAGGCACTCACCTTCATGCAGCTCTGGGAGAGTGGGGGCTTCCCTGGGGATGTAGGTATTTGGGGGTCAGCCTTGTCTTTGCTCACCAGGGGAGTGGGGGAACAAGAAAGTTATTACACCTTTATCTCCAGAAACCACCAGTAGGTTTCGGCAATGTCAATATGTTTTATTGTCTCTGAATCTACTTATAAAGACTTACAATGGCCATGCCACATCTGGTTGACCAGCATAGGTCACCAATCTGTCTTCTTATTTTTGCCTCATCTGTTTAGCTTCCTCTCCTAGTAAACATTCGTTCCACTTCTCTCCACCTCCTTCTGAAATTTAGGCATTCCACAACTACCTTCTGCATCTGTTTCATTGAATTTCCATGTCTTTATTGTAGAGGGTCCATACAGTTATTTCTGCCTAGTCTGCCATCTTAATGGAAGCAGACAGCTTTATCTTTCTTTTATGGTAAGGATTGTTAATTATATTCCCAGAACTTTTGGTTAGTAGCTTAATGCTTAAACACTTGTGGTGCATGGCCTAGTACAATCTTATTTCAGTCTTCTCTAGTATAACATTTCAGAATGGCATAGAAAATCAATAAAAAAGTTAATATATTAACCCCTAAAACTACAAGATTATCAAACACCCTTAGAAATAGTAAGATTATGCATTAACATTGTCAAGGACAAAATATATAAATATTGATTACCATATACCACAATTACAGCTGCTCAAAAAATGTTGAAATTAATATCTAATTTATAAAAACCAAACTACTGCAATAGTGTTGATTCAACTAATACCAACCCCTTTTGAAGTTTCTGAGGCTGTAAATCTTTACAAGAGCAGAAAGACTCATCTTTCTCCTTAGGAGTGATGGATGAGTTTGAACTGCCAACCATATGGTTAACAGTCAAGTACTTAACCTACATTGCCACCAGTACTCCTTCTATAATGTATGTTGTTGTTGTTAAGTGCCATTGAGTCGATTGTGACCCATAGCGACCACGTATAGGGTTTCTGAGGAGCAACTAGTGAGCTTGAACCACCGACCTTTCAGTTCAAACAGCTTTGCAGTCTGACAAATTAACCCACAGCACCACACCAAGACCCCTTTAATGTATAGCTTAGGCAAATATATAAAAATCTAAAATAATCATGACAACTTTATATGCCTTATCACTAAAATGATAAAATGTTACATACTAAAGATAAAAACTTTAATAATAAATAGCATAAAATTAGAAAGGCTTGAATAAATTGAGTGGTTTTTTTTT
>NW_006411207.1:5944-7864 GCF_000296735.1 Chrysochloris asiatica
ATTTGTCTTGCAGAAATCTATCATTCTTTCTCCAGCATTGTTTCTATCACCAAGGCCATATTTTCCAACTACTGGTCCTTCCTCTTTGCTCCCAACCTTTGCTTTCCAGTCACCAGTAATAAGCAATATATCTTGATTGTATGTTTGATCAATTTCAGATTGAAGAATTTGGTGGAATTCTTCTATTTCATCTTCATTGGCTTTAGTGATTGGTGCATAAATTTGAATAATAGTGGTATTAACTGGGTTTCCCTTTTGTTGTTGTTCTTGTTGTTGTGTGCCATGGAGTCAGTTCCAACTCATAGCAACCCTGTACAGGGTTTCCCAGGCTGTAAATCTTTACAGGAGCAGAAAGCCTCATCTTTCTCCCACAGAATAGCTGGTAGTTTCAAACTGCTGACCTTGCAGTTCACAGCCCGATTCATAACCACTTTGCTACCAGAACTCCTTGGGTTTCCCTGTAGGTGCATGGATATTATCCTATCACATACAGCATTTTACCTCATGACTGATCTGGATATGCTCTTTTTGACGATGAATGCAACACCATTCCTTTTCAATTTGTCATTCCCTACATAGTAAACCATTGTGGTTGTCAGATTCAAAATGGCCAATACCAGTCTATTTCAGCTCATTAATGCCTAAGATATCAATGTTTATGTGTTCCACTTCATTTTTGACAACTTCCAATATTCCCAGATTCATACTTCGTACATTCCATGTTCCGATTTTCAATGGATATTTACAGCTCTTTCTCTTCATTTTGAGTTGTGGCCCATCAACAAATGAAGGTACTGTGGGCTTTTCTTCCATGAGCTCAACTCTACTTTGAGGAGGCATCTCTTCCCCAGTCGCATTTTGAGTGCCTTCCAACCTGAGGGGCTCATTTTCTGGCCCTGTATCTGACAGTGTTTCTCTACTATTCATAATGTTTTCAGTGACTAATGATTCAGAAGTAGTTCATCACTCTTTCTTCCTATTCTGTCTTTGTCTGGAAGCTCATCTGAAACCTGCTGGTTATTTAAAATACCGGTGGCATATCCCTCAGAATCACAGCAACTCAAGCCACCACAGCACTACAGACAGACAAGTTGCGGCTGTTTGTTCATTTGGTAGTCCTTGGTAATTTTTATAGTCTCCTCCAACACCATAGCTCAAATGCATCAATTCTTCTAAGATTTTCCTTGTTCACTGTCCAGCTTTCACATGCATATGAAGTTATTGAAAATACCATGGCTTGGGTCAGGTGCACGTCAGTCTTCAAGCTGACATCTTTGCTCTTTATCAGTTTAAAGAGGTTTTGTGTAGCAGATTTACCTAATGTAATATGTTGTTTTATGCTTGACTGCTACTTCCATGAGCATTGATAGTGGATCCAAACAAAATGATATCTTTGAGAACTTCAGTTTTTCTCCATTTATCCTGATGTTGTTTATTTGTACAGTGGTTAGGGTTTTAAATTTTTATTTACATTACCATTGCTTTCAGTGTGCCTTGGACTTCTTACATCACCACTATTGGTTCTTGATCATATGCTACATCTTAAAATGTTTGTACATGAACCATTTCTTTTTGGTTCCATAACTCTGTGCATTTCTTATATCTTCTTTGATACTTTCTGAAACATTCAATATTTTGCACCTGGAATACTTCAATTATTCAAGACAAGACTTGAATTGTTTCCTTCATTCCTTTCAGCTTAAGAAATATATAGCGTGTTCTTTCCTTTTGGTTTTCTAATTCCAGGTCTTCGCATGTATCATTGGCATTGTGAAACTCTATTATGTTTTTGTCTTCTTGGGCTTCCCTTTGAAATTTTCTGTTCATCTCTTTTACTTACTTATTTCTATCATTCACTTTAGCATACCAAAATTCTTCTGGTCTTTGATTATTCAGAGGATTATCTTTTAACTCATGTTT
>NW_006411207.1:7964-11645 GCF_000296735.1 Chrysochloris asiatica
GGTTTTTTTTTTTTTTTTTTCTCTCTCTAATGGGGAGATAGAAAATTGAAAATAAATCAGTTATTCTAAATTCTTTTAAATATTTAAGGCAATTATGATAAAATAATTTCATATTTTGTTGTTTCAGAGAAAGCATTATAAAATAGTTCTGAAATGTATTTAAAAGAATACATATAAGTGAAATTGTTGTTTCTGTGTTAAGTGCCATGGAATCAGTTCTGACTCATAGAGACCCTATATAGTGCTTCCAATAAGTAGCTTGTGGCTTTGATCCACTAGCCTTGCAGTTAGCTATCCAATGCTTATCCTAAACTGTCATATCAGTGAGACAAGATGCTATTATATATTTTGAGTAAAGGAGAATTATATCCATGACTATACATGGTAGCGTAGTGGTTACGAATCGAGCTGTGAATCGCAAGGTGAGCAGTTCGAAACTACTAGCTGCTCCGCGGGAGAAAGATGAGGCGTTCTGCTCCCGTAAAGATTAACAGCCTCGGAAACCATGTGCAGGGTGGCTATGAGTCGGAACCGACTCCAAGGCACATCACAACAACAACAACAATGCATTATTAGGAGTCTTGGTCTGGTACTGTGAGGTAATGCACTGGACTGCAAAGTCAATATGAACTGCAAAGTTGGCAGAAACCCTATCAGGTTCATTACGAGTCAAAAGCAACTCAACAGCACTTAACAACAATGTTGTTGTTGTTGTTGTTAAGTGCCATCGAGCCGGTTCCGACCTATAGCGTCCCTGTGCAGGGTTTCCGAGGGTGTAAATCTTTATGGGAGTAGAAAGTCTCCTCATCTTTCTCCCGTGGAGCGGCTGGTAGTTTCGAACAGCTGACCTTAAGGTTCGCAGCCCGATTCGTAACCAATACGCTACCAGATGCATTATTAAATAGAGATCTCTAGATCTATACAAATGATTGTTGTTGTGAAGTGCCGCTGAGTTGGTTACGACCCATAATGACCCTGTGGAGGGTTTCTGAGAAGCAGCTGGTGAACTTGAACTGCTGACCTTGCAGTTCAAACGGCTATGTAGTCTGGCGCATTAACCCACGGTGCCACACCAGGACTCCATATATATGATAGATACCATGAAAAAGTACAATTACAGGTGTGACTACATAAATATTTGAAACTGCTGCATGTAAGAATTACTATGAACAAAAATCAAATTGTTTTGCAACAGCAATGTGATAATTCAATAGAATTGTCATGCTATTTTTATGTTTCATATTAGCAGGGTTGTTTAAAGATAACATGTAATGTTCATTTTGTTATTGGGAAATGGTCATTTTCATGCACTGTTGGTCATAGGAAAATTGGTACCAGCTGTTGGAAAACTTGCTGATTTTGATATTTACACTCAGCAATTCCAATTATAGAAATTTATCCTTAAAAATAACAGATGAAAAAGGAAAATTAAGAACGTATGTACAAAAATATGGCTAAACTGATTCCATCCTAATATAGTAATTTTTAAAAATACAAAGCCAAAATTACAGCATGTTATTAAGATAGAATGCTATGCAAATATTAAAGAGGAGATAGTATTTAATGGTCTGCAGAATGTTCCACAAAATTCTGCTTAGTGACATCAGTTTCCATGATATATTATGAATAGTATGGTTTATAGTTAGAGTATTTTAAGGGGTAAATATTTCATAATTATAATTGCAAAATGTTTAAAAATAAATTATATTTGATGATGGATATCTCAAGTGATGTATTTATTTAATGAACATTTATTTAAAGTGTATTTCAACTGGAAAATACAAAAATGCTAGTTATATTATTTATATAATTGTTATCAATATATAATCTCTCAAAAGCCCAGACAAAAGTAAAAACAAATAATAATTATAACATTATTATCATCTCAGATACCAAAATTTTTCTGCCCTCCAGTAACACTATTCTGTACAAAAAAGGACTTGCGATACTGATTTGTAGTACCAGAAATTAATGTAGTAGAGGCTTCAAATGATTGTATGTATTTTTTGTGTCAGCTTTCTTTACAATATCTTACTTAAGAGACTCATATCTATGCATGCTCATTACTATACAGTATTATTGAATATACTGCAAGATAGCCATTAAGTCTACAATTAACATTTGGGCTAAAAGTACTTAAAGAATAATGTGAATGACAAATAAAGTGTCTTGTACATGTGCTTTGTCATATATCTAAAACGTTTGTTATAGAATCTATTCTGACTCATAGTAAAATCATGTATGTTAAAATGGAACTTTGGTCCATAGGATTTTAATGGCTTATCTTTAAAAGATAGACCATCAGGTGATGATTCTGACATCCATATGCTATCCTAGCAATATATACTTTTCTGCTGGGTTCAATAATCTGTTTCAATGGCCACACAGAACTCAAGGAAAATAGTCATTATTATGATGTTTATTAGGGAAGTTAACAGGTTGTAAATCAGGATCAGAAATGCCTGGGATGCAACTGTTTATTCAGTACAGTCATTTTTCAGCCATGCCCATGGATACACCTCTCTGGTCCTCAGTCCCACAGCCATGGCCTTTTGGCTTCTGCCCAGCAAGGGAAATGTCATAAAGCTCTTTTACCATTGCTGATAAATGGCAAAGGGCACTCTATTCTGCAGAAATGAACAAAAGAGCTACATTAAGCAAATATGCTGCAAAGGACCACTGTAAACCTTTTAAAAAAACAAAGATGTTTCTTTGAAGACTAAAGTGCTCATTACCGAAGCTATGTATTTTCAACCAATTCATATACATGACACAGCTTGACAATGAATAAAGAAGATCATAGAAGTATTGAAGCATTTGAATTATGGTTTAGGCAGAGAATATCAATACATATTGATTGCATGTTTGATCAATTTCAGTTTGAAGAAGTTGGTAGAATTCTTCCATTTCATCATAACTGGCTGTAGTGTTGTAGTGCATAGATGTGAATAATAGGGGTATTAACCTCAATTTGCTTATAGGCTTTTGGATATTACCCTAACACATGCAACATGATACTTCAAGATAGATATTGAAATGTTCTTTTTGATGCTGAATGTGAAATCATTCTTCATTTGATGTTTCTGGCCAAATCTTGTACCATCCTTATATTTGTTGTTACACTTGAACCCATTCCAGATGCCACTGTGCCAATCCATCTAATTGGGGTTTTTTCTCTTTTTCATGGACCATCTACAGTATTCAGCATGAGGTCCTTTTCTAGGCACTGGTCACTGCTGACAACATGTCTGAAGTATAAGACATGAAGAACTTGTCATACTGGCTTATAAGTAGTATCATGCCGTACATCTTCCAACACAAATTTGCTTGGTCATTTGGTTGTTGTTGTTGTCAGGAGTCTTCTAGTCAGAAGCAACTCATAGCTACCCCATGTATAGCAGAACAAAACAATGTGTCATCCTGGGCCAACCTCACTACCGCTGCCACACCTGAGTCCATCAATGCTGCCACCTGGCCAATCCATCTCGTTGGGGGTCTTCCATTTTTTCTCTTACCCTCCAGCTTACCAAGCATGATATCCTTCTCCAGCGACTGTTCATTCCTGACAATATGTCCAAAATATGAGAGACAAAGTTTAGCCATCTTGGCCTCAAAGGAGCACTCTGGCTGCAATTCTCCCAAAACAGATCTTTTGGTTCTTTTGGCAGTCCATGGCACTTT
>NW_006411207.1:16052-17914 GCF_000296735.1 Chrysochloris asiatica
TCTTCCTAGTCTGTCTTAGTCTGGAAGCTCAGTTGGAAACTGTCCACTATGGGAAGCCCTGCTGGTATTTAAAATACTGGTATCATAGTTTCCAGCATCCCAGAAACCTAAAAGCCACTACAGTCTGACAAACTAACAGATGGGTGGTGGGTTAGCCATGAGTTGGAAACAACTTGGTGCTTAACAACAAAATCTACAAGTACTTGGGCATAGATCTTTATGTTACTAATTTAATTTTTGAGGACTTCCAATCACATATTTCACATTCTGATTATTAGGTTATTAATGGATGTTTGTAGCTTTTTCTTCTTATTTTGAATTTTGCAACATCCACAAATGGAAGTTTGAATAGTTTTACTTAATCAATACACATCATTAATGGCAATTCTACTTTGAGAAGGAAGCTCTTCTCTAGTCATCTTTTATGTATTTTTCAAAATGAGGGTCTCATTTTCTGGTTCAATGTCAGGTAATCATCTGCTGTTATTCACACATGTTCAATGATATTCATAAGTGGTCTGCCTCTCCTTCTTCCTAGTATGTCTTATTCTGGAAACCATTGATGGCCTGGCTGGCATTTAATATACTTGTGCCATAGCTACCAACATCACAGCAACACACAAACCATCACAGTACTACAAATGAATCATATGGCAGCAATTAGTGGTAAATCAAAGGGACACTCTTGATCTATTTTTCTCAAAGGATACAGGTCAATCAAAAGAATTTATTATGAAGAAATTTTAAGAAAGTTGCAACTATATACGTGAAAAAAAATGTTTGGAAAATTGTTCCAGAAACTTATTTTCCACTAAGACCTAATGAATCATTAAGAATAGGAAGGACTGTGTAATCTATCACATAATTCACAATAAAACATTAAACAACAACAACAAAAAAGAGTAGCATGACTTCTGGTATGGCAGGAGAGCCCGAAAAGGTAGGGACTTGCTCCGGCGGAAAAAACAAGTGGGATCTTGCAAAGGAAACATTCATAGACCAGTCCCATGGCTTTTGGACTATCATAATCTCTCCTGGGCTCACATTTTTGAGAAACGGCGCTAACAAGGATAAAGAAAAGCGAGTATTTTGGGACTCTTTCCTGTGGAGACTATGGGTCACTCCTGAGACTGCAGAGTTTGGAGAGCAAGACCAGGGCCGGCCTGCTCGGACAGCTACGTCTCCCAGAAGGGCCAGAGGCGATATAACTTCTAACCGCCCCAAATCTCCCCACCCTGGCTTGAGACCCCAATAAAAATCAGCTGGGTGTAGCTCACCCACGTACAGAGAGTGTGAGGAATTCTGGAGGGTTTAAGAAAGGCTGTGGCAGCTTCTTGACATCACCCATCATCCCCCAACTGTCTCTGCAGCTAAACCCCTTGCCCCCACTCCTAGCGATCAGTGGGATCTCACAGAGGGGGCATTCATATACCAGTCCCATGGCTTTTGGACTATCATAATGTCTCCTGGGCTCATATTTTTGAGAAACTGCACTAAGAAGGATAAAGAAAAGCGAGTATTTTGGAACTCTTTCCTGCAGAGACTGCGGGTAACTCCTGTGACTGCAGAGTTTAGAGAGCGGGACCAGGGCTCGCCCGCTTGGACAGCTGCATCCCCCAGAAGGGCCAGAGGCGATGTAACTTCCTCCTGCCCCAAGTCTTCCCACCCTGGCATGAGATCCCAATAAAAATCAGCCAGTACAGCACACCCACGCACATAGAGTTCTTGTTGACTACATATCCCTCGTGGAGGTGGGAACTTATCCTCCCTACTTCCCATAAGAAGAAATAGCAATCGTGGACATATAGCTAAGCTACAACATAATACTCCACCACTTAGATGAGACCCAACAACATTTGCTA
>NW_006411207.1:20140-20541 GCF_000296735.1 Chrysochloris asiatica
CAAAGTTCCTGAAAATAACCGAGAATGAAAACACAACATATCAAAATCTTTGGGACATGGCAAAAGCAGTTCTGAGATGACAATTTATTGCAATAAATGCACACATCCAAAAAGAGGAAACAGCCAAAATCGACACACTAACACAGCATCTTCAACAATTAGAAGCAGACCAGCAGAGGGAACCTACAGTCTCCAAAAGAAAGGAAATAATAAAGATAAGAGCAGAAATAAATGAGATGGAAAACCAAAATCTATAGAAAGAATCAACAAGACAAGAAGCTGGTTCTTTGAAAAGATCAATAAAATTGACAAACCATTGGCAAAACTAACTAAAGAAAAGAGAGAGAGACACAAATAAATCGAATTAGAAACCACACAGGGGAAGTCACAACAGAACCAAA
>NW_006411208.1:0-1320 GCF_000296735.1 Chrysochloris asiatica
AATGTTTCAAAACACTTTACAATGAGAAAACAAGGAAGAAGTCAGGAAAGTGCTACAGGAACAATCAAATAAGATAGATACATCATAGCATTGGAAACAATTCAAAACCTACAGAAAGAGGTCCATATGATCAATAACACAATATCAGAAATAGAAAATACTCTGAAAGGGCAGAGGATTA
This sequence comes from Chrysochloris asiatica, assembly GCF_000296735.1. Taxonomy (NCBI): domain Eukaryota; kingdom Metazoa; phylum Chordata; class Mammalia; order Afrosoricida; family Chrysochloridae; genus Chrysochloris; species Chrysochloris asiatica. The sequence goes on from NW_006411208.1 coordinate 182, forward strand.
GAATAGATGAGATGGAAGGCAGAACCAGTGAGATGGAAGACAAATCTCTCAATATCACTAAGATAGAAGAACAAACACAAAAAATGATTTTAAAAAAAAATCTGAATAAGGTCTAAGATTCATGTTGGACCACATAAAGAGTAATAACTTAAGAACTATCGGCATTCCAGAACAAGAGAATCACACAAGTCCACAGAGGAAATAGTTGAAGAACTGCTGGAAGAAAATTTCTCTAACATCCTGAAAAGGGAAAAGATAAACATTCAAGAAGCTCAAAAAACCCCAGGTAGGATAGACCCCAAAAGAAAATCACCAAGACATATCATAATCAAGCTCTCCAAAATCAAAGATAAGGAGAAATTTCTGAAAGCAGCCAGGGAAAACAGAAGTGTCACATATACAGGCAACTAAGTCAGATTAAGCTTGGATCTCTCAGCAGAAACCATGCAAGCAAGAAGGCAATGGGGAGACATATATAAAACTGAGAGAGAAAAAAAATAATTGTCAATCAAGGATCCTTTATCCAACAAAGCTATCAATCTAATATGACGGTGTAATAAAAACAGTCCAGGATAAACAGAAGCTAAGGGATTTTGCCAAAGCCAACCCTGCACTACAAAAGATCCTAAAGGGAGTTCTGTGGACTAAGAACCAACAAGAGCAGAAAACAACCAGAGATTCACATACATAGCAGCACCTCCCAGAATTAAGTCAGCAGAAGGAAGAGTTGAGAACAGAACAAAACTATAAGAACAAACTCAGAGAATCTGGGAGGTAAAATGTAAAAGAAGGTAAAAGCATAGGAATAGAGATCCAGATAGTGAGAAGGTCAGGTCGATTACAAGATAAAATAGACTGCACTAAATGGAGAGAAAAGTTATGGACTATGAGGCAACCTCAAACAAAATTAACACTTCACAACATACCAAGAGAATGAAAATCCAAGAAGAGCATGGAAACATTAAAACTATGAGGTACCTCACAAAAAAGAACACAAAAATTATGAATTCAACAAAGAAAGACACACAGAACAAAGAATGCAGCAACACCACAGAAAAACAAACATAATGGCAGCAATTAATCAATACCTATCGATAATTACACTGAATGAAAATGGATTAAATGCACTTGTTAAGAGA
>NW_006411208.1:2141-4610 GCF_000296735.1 Chrysochloris asiatica
AAAATGGAAGAATGTACCATGCTCCTGGATAGGAAGACTTAACATTGTGAAAATGTCAATACTGCCCAAAGCAATTTACACATATAATACAATCCTAATCCAGATTCCAACAACATTCTTCAAAGAGATGGAAAAAACAATTATAAACTTTACATGGAAAGGAAAGAGACCCAGGATAAGCAAAGCAATGCATAAGAAGAAAAATAAGGTTGGAGGCCTCTCACTTCCCGACTTCAAAATTTACTACACGGCTACAGTGGTCATACCAGCTTGGCACTGGCACAATGAAAGATACATAGATCAATGGAACAGAATTGAGAATCCAGAAATTTACCCATCTACATACAGCCAACTGATTTTTGACAAAAAACCTAAATATATCGTCTCTTCAACAGATGGTGCTGGCAGAACTGGAAAATGATATGCGAAAGATTGAAACAATACCTTCATCTCACACCTTATACAAAAACCAACTCAACATGGATTAAAGACATAATTCTGAATCCCAGAATTATGAAGTCCATCAATGAAAAATTCAGTACAAATGTGAGGGAACTAATTCAGGGAATACACAGACTATAAAACATTTTGAAAACCACACAACCAAAAGTAGACAAAATAGATGAGCGGTACATACTAAAAATTAAAAATTATGTGCATCAAAAGACTTCACCAGAAGAGTAAAACAGGAACCCACAGAATAGGAAAAAATCTTTTGTAATGACACATCAGACACTCATTTCTAAAATATATAAGAAGCTACAAGACCTCTACAAGAAAAAGACAAATAACCCAATTAAAAAATGGGCACAGGGCATGAACAGACACTTCAGCAAGGAAGAGATCCGGGCAGCCAACAAACATATGACGAAATGTTCACAATCACTAGCCATTAGAGAGATGCAAATCAAAACAACAATGAGATATTATCTCACACCAACAATAACAGCAAAAATAAAAAAATGTAGAGGACAATAAATGCTGGTGGGAATGTGGTGAGACTAGGATACTCCAGCATTACTGGTCGTACTGTAAAATGGTCCAACCTTTCTGGAAAGCAATATGGTGCTTCATCAGATGGTTGAAAATAGAAATACCTTATGATCCAGCAATTCCTCTACTTGGTATTTACCCACAAGAAAAACGAGCCACAACACAAGAAAATATATGAACACCAATGTTCATAGCAGCACTATTTACAATAGCAAAAAGATGGAGACAGCCAAAGTGCCCATCAACTGAAGAATGGATAAACAACGTGTGGTACATACACATGATGGAATATTATGCTACCTTGAAAAATAACCAGGAAGCTGCAAGTTACCACCTAACGTGGATGAAGCTTGAGGACATTATGTTGAGTGAAATTAGTCACAAAAGGAGAAATACTGCATAGGACCGCTACTGTAAAAGACTAAGAAAAAGAACCCATATTAAAGGGGGGTGGATTCTTTTCTGGTTGCTGGGATGTGGGGGTGAGGTGAGAGGAAGAAGGGGAAGCACAGGGAAGGGAATAGACACAGGATTGTTTAGGTGCTGGGGAGGGGGGCAAAATAAAAGATGGGAGAGGGGAATGGAAGAACAAAGCAGATAGGAGAATAATTAGGCAGGTTTGAATGGGTTAAGTGGGACAGAGGTAAAGAATGATGTATGCACAACCTTGGAACAACAGGGCTCTGGGATACAGAGATTGAGACATGGTTGGAATGGGGGAAAGCACGAATGATTTTAAGATGCTTGGCTGTCTTTTGAATCTTGGTTTTCCTTGCATTATATTATACAACAGACACTGGAGGGGGAGAGAAAAGAATAGCCAGAAACATCACCATAGAAAGCCTGTAAGTCCATCTTCTACCTATAACTGATTGAAATACCTAACATGGGGCTACAACATGCCCAGTGAAGGAAGCTTCCTGCGCAGCTTCTGCATTACATAAGACTATAGGTGGAAAACTGAACCACATCCAGATCTTCAGAGATGGGAAATTTGCACTTGAAAGGACAAACAGACCAGCCTGGAGTAGCTAGAAGGACAGAAGATGCTTCTTGAAAGAAAGACTTAAAGGAAAAATACAAAACAATAGAGGCAGACCAACTATTACGACAAGAACAAGCAAGTTGCTTGCCCAGGAGATATCAAGGCAAGTGGTTGGGTCCCCTCAGTGCAAACCCCCTTCCAAGATTAAGACTCAATGGGAATACATGCTCTGATTGGTGATCACGCTTGTCACTGATAAAGGGAAATGAGGGGAAAACAGCAATGAAGCAGTGAGCTAAGCCCTACAATGTTCAATAGACTCCTGTGAACCCAGGTGGAGACCTGGTTAGCCAGCAATGTGGCAAGACCTGAGGACTCTTGGACCCAGAGTCAGTAACATAGCCACAGAGGAGTAGAGTGGAGAGTGAAGTGTCCAGCTGATAAGAAGAGAGGGCATATGCACAAGAACACCTATACGTGCAGATAATGCC
>NW_006411208.1:7185-8628 GCF_000296735.1 Chrysochloris asiatica
GGTAAAACTAATGTTCTCCCATGTAAACTATCACATAATTCACAATAAAACATTAAAAAAAAAAAAAAAAAGAGTTAAGGCCATACATGTATATATGAGCATGATTCAAAAATGATTCACATTCTGGTTATAATGAAACACCCGTCCCTGTCCACTGCTGGTGACAGTACTGAGCATGCTCATGAAATGATTCTGTAGAATAGATGAGTAACAGTGAATTATGTGGTAAATCATTTGCAAATCAGCCATGACAGACTTGGGTTTCAAAAAGTTTATGTGAGATGGGTACCAAAACAACTCACCGAAGAGCATTAAACAGAAGCGTTTTGACATCTGCAAACAAAATTTTGACAAATACTCAAAAGAAGGTAAAAGTTTCTTTAAAAAGAAATTGCTACTGGTGATGAGACATGGATCCATCACTATGAGCCTGAGAGTACATGGCAGAGTATAGAATCGAAACATCCTTAATCACCAACCAAGAAAAAGCTAAAAATTCAACCATTAGCTGGAAAATTGATGCTTACATTTTTCTGGGATTCTCAAGGGCCAGTATTGGAACACTGCTAGGAAAAAGGTTCAACAATCAACAGTGCTCATTACAGTGACATGCACATTGATGAGATGAAGCCTAAACTTCAGCTTAAACAAAGGACTGCTATCCAAGGGCTTTATGATCTTGCCTGACTGCATGTTTGTGCACACCTCTGCCCACACTGTTGACACTCTGAAGAATATTCATATTGAGGTGTTAAAGAATCCTCCCTATATTCCTGATGTTGCTCCATCAGACATTCAGCTGTTCAACCCCCAGAAACCAAGGACAAAGATTCACCTCTGATGAAGAAGTGAGGACAGCGGTGCATTTGTGGCTCTAAGCTTAGCCTAAAACATTTTTTAATAAGGGAATACGAAAGCTTGTTGACAGATGGACAAAGTATATTGAAAAACAAGGAGACTGTGTCAAGAAATGATGTATTCATCTTTTCTAAAATTTGATTAAAATAAATCCTACAGCCAGAATACAAATAATTTTTTACTTACCCTTGTACTATTATCAACATCATCCTGCAATAAGGGTGATCTACTAGTACATACATGGACTGAATGGATGTGGGAGGGAGAGTGAACTATATCTACAAATATAGATGGATTTGACAGGAGAGGTGTACATGTGCATTACTTTTGCTGCAAATATATTCATGAAAATGATGGAGTGTACAGGGAGCAAAGTTATAAAAGTTACTTAAACATAAACTTTTTTTTAATGCTTTATTGTGAATTATGTGATAGTTTACATGGGAAGACATTAGTTTCAATTGATCCTGTTGTATATAGTTTCCTTGCCATGGTTACAATCCTCTCCATGCATCATCCACCAACCAAAGGGTATACCCCACAAGCCTGTTGCCCGGTTGTCCACACAGAGCCCCTCTTCCTCTC
>NW_006411208.1:10251-10774 GCF_000296735.1 Chrysochloris asiatica
TATTGTTTTGTATTTTTCCTGTCAGTCTTTCTTTCAGGAAGTATCTTCTATTCTTCTGGCCATTCCAGGCTGGTCTGCTTGTTCTTTGAAGTGGAAATTTCCCCTCAGAAGATTCTGGCTGCTCTTCAGGATGCCACCTAAGGTCTTGTGTAATGCAGAGGATCTGCAGGAAGCCTCCTTCACTGGGCATGTTGTAGCCCCATTTTAGGTATTCCAATCAGTTATAGGCAGAAGATGGAATTACAAGCTTTCTATGGTGGTATTTCTGGCTATTCCTTTCTCTCCCCATCTAGTGTCTACTTTATAGTGGTATGACAGGGAAACCAAGATTCAAATGACAGCCAAGCATCTTAACCCTTTTTCCCCATTCCAACCATGTCTCAAACTCTGTATCCCAGAGCCCTGTTGTTCCAAGGTTGTGCATGCATCATTATTTGCCTCTGTCCCACTTCAGCTTCACAATTATTCTATCATATTTCATTTCATTGCAATGATTACAATGCCCTTCATGCATCATCAAATA
>NW_006411208.1:10942-11863 GCF_000296735.1 Chrysochloris asiatica
AGTGAAGAAAAGCACAGATCCATGGAGGTAATTAGTCTAATAGACCAATGGATCATATGAACATCAGTCTCCTTGACCCTGAGACCAGAAGAAACATATGGTACCTAGCAACCCCTACCAACTTGTGTGAAAGAGATCACATCAGAACTTCCAGAATAGAGTCAGAGAAAAATGTGCAACAAAACTCAGACTCATGGAGAACAAACAAGATGACAGAGAGGGTAGAAGTGCAGTGAGGAGCTCTGTCAGCAACAACACAAAATATCAGACCAATGAGACTCAGGGGATGGTCCCACAATTCGGAACCACATATAAAGTAATAGTTAAAAGGTTGGAAGGGAATTTGTAGCAGGAGCAAGATATGCAGTGCTTTTTAATCCAAGATGCTCAGCTACTCCTGGAGCTACCATATTGGTCGAGACCAAGTGGGAGAAGGATCAGAGCAGCCATGGACATCTGACAGAATCACAGATATAAAGGTGTGGACATTTTTAAAAAAATCTGTTCATTGGTCTTTTGCTGGTTTGTGTACCTCTATTCTGTTGACTAGAGGGGGTGTCTGAATGAGTGTACACCCCACCCCCACCCCCACTCCCATACTCAGAGGGTTCTACTACAAATGTGCACAAATATCCTCAAAATTTAAAGGCACAGTTTCTACTTAAAACCACAGCCAGCCCTGAACTGTTTATCAGTAGGAAAAAAATCCTAAGCAGGGCTTGTGGAGCAGGACAGGCGACTAAAAAAGAATGGGGAGACATATATAAAACCCTGAAAGAAATAAAAAAAAAACTGCTACCCAAGAATCCTCTACCCAGCAAAACTGTCAATGAAATACGATGGTGTGATCAAAACATTCCAGGATAAACAGAAGCTAAGGGATTTTGTCAAAGCCAACCCTGCAATGAAAAACATCCTAAG
>NW_006411209.1:0-1490 GCF_000296735.1 Chrysochloris asiatica
ATGCTACAAAGAAGTGACCCAACAGAATGCAGAAATAATCAGAGAATATCATTAATATTACAGGCAAGGAGAATTTTGCAAAGCTAATTCAAAAAAGGCTGCAACAGTACAGAGAGCTGCCAGAGGTTCAGGCCGGATTCAGAAGGTGGCATGGAAAGAGGAATATCATTGCTGATGTCAGATGGATCTTGACTAAAAGCAGAGAATACCATAAAGATGTTTACCTGTGCTTTATTGACTAAGCCAAGGTTTTTGAATGTGTGAATCATGAGAGGCTATTGACAACACTATGGAGTATCAGTATTCCAGAACAATTAATTATGCTCATGAAGAACCTACACATAGACCAAGAGGTTGAATGGTTTAAAATCAGGGAAGGTGTATGTCAGGGTTATATTCTTTCACCTTAGTTTTCAATTTGTATACTGAGCAAATAATTTGAGAAGCTGAATTATATAAAGAAGCGTGTGATAACAGGATTGGAGGAACACTCACTAACAACCTATGGGATGCAGATAAGATGACCTTGTTTGTTGAAAGTGAATAGGACTTAAAACACTTACTAATGAATATCAAAGACCACAGACTCCAATATGGATTGGACCTCAATGTCAAAACAAAACAAAACAAACACTTAACCATTGGACCAATAAATAAGATCAAGATAAATGAAGAAAATAATGAAGTTGTCAAAGACTTTATTTTGCTCAGCTCAACCATCAACACTCAATGAAGCAACAGTCAAGAAGTCAGACAATGTATTTCATTAGGCAAATCTGTTTCACCAGGCCTCTTTATAATGTTCAAGAGCAATGATGTCAGTTTGAAGACCAAGATGTGCCTGATCCAAGCCATGGTATATTCAGTAACCTCAAATGCATGTGAAAGATGGACAATGAATAAAGAAGACCATAGAAGAATTGATGGATAAAGTATTGGAGGAAAATATTAAAAGTACCATGGCACACCAAAGAATACGCCTTAGAAACCAGCACAGCTAGTCTTTGCCTCTATCTAATACTTCAGACTTATCAGAAAGGACCACTCCTTGGAGAAAAAAGGACATCATGTTTGGTAATGTGAAGGGTCAGCAAAAGAGAGGAAGACCCCCAATGAGATTGATTGACACAGTGACAATAATAATGGGCTCACGTATAGCAAGAATTGTGATGTTGGTGCTGACAGAAAAGTACTTCATTCTGTTGTGCATAAGGTTGCTATGAGTCTGTACCAAATCGACGGCACCTAATAAAAATAAGGCTTACTGTCCAGAATAAAAGACATATTTTGATGACTTGATTTATAGATCCTAATGATAACTTGTAATCAGCCCCATAGAGTGTACACAGGGAATTCTCTTATTTACATTTTAATTTATTTTATCTAGAAGCATTCATCATCTTTTACTGACCCAAGTTACTACTGCACAATTCTCAATGGCACAGGCTCAGGCTCAGGTGTATTAAAATATACCTAAATCTGCATCAGAC
>NW_006411209.1:2415-3756 GCF_000296735.1 Chrysochloris asiatica
GTGTTGGAAGAAGTTCACCAGGATGGCCAAACTTAGTGTCTCATACTTTGGACATATTGTCGGGAGGGACCAGTCACTGGAGAAGGATATGTTTGGTAAGGTGGAGGATCAGAGAAAAAGAGGAAGACCCCAGCGAGATCGATTGACCAAGTGGCAGCATCAATGGGCTCAAGTGTGGCACCAATTGTGAGGTTGGTCCAGGATCGGGCAGTGTTTCGTTGTGTTGTTCATAAGGTCGCCATGAGTCTGTAGAGACTCAATGGCACCTAACAACAACAGCAGCAACAACATACATGACTTTAAACCATTCAGTGTCCCTTTGTTGTGTTGGAATGACTGCCTCTCATCTATGTACAGGTTCCTCATGAGCACAATTATTTGTTCTGGAACACTCATTTTCTGCAATATTGTCAATAGCTTGTCTTTGTTCTTAAACTGTAACTGAGTTGATTCCAACTCATAGCGATCCTGTATAGGGTTTCTAAGGAGCAGCTGGTGAGTTTGAACCACCAACTTTGAGATTCATACTGACCTTGCAGTCTGGTGCTTATCCTACAGTGCCACACCAGGTCCATAGTTTGAATGGTTTAACATTAGGAAAGGTGTCTGCCAGTGTTGTATTCTTTCACCACACTTAATAAATCTATACCCTAAGCAAATAATTAGAGTATGTGGATTATATGAAGGAGAATGTGGCATCAAAATTTGAAGAAGTCTCATGAAAAACATGAGCTATGCATATGATACAACCTTGCTTAATGAAAGTGAATAGGGCTTAAAGTATTTATTGATGAAGATCAGTGAACACAGTCTTCAGTGTGGGTTGGAGCTCAATGAAAATTAAGCAAATATCCTCACCACTGGACCAATAAATAGCATCATGAAAAGTGGAAAAATATTAATGCTGTCAAAGACTTCATTTTGCTTGGATTCACTAGCAACACTCTTGGAAGCAGCAATAAAAAAATCAAATGATATATAGCATTAGACAAATATGCTGCAAAAGGTCTCTTCAAAGTGTTCAAGAGCAAAGATGTAAGCTTGAGGACTAATGTGTGCCTGAATGAAGCAGTGATATTTTCAATAGCTTCATCTGCTTGTGAATGTTGGACAATGAATAAGGAAGACTACAAAAGAATTCATGTTTGAGTTATAGAGTTGAAGAAGAATATTGAAATTACTATAGAAGAAGAAACAAATCTTTGTTGGAAGAAGTACTTCCAGAATGCTCCTTGGAAACCAGATGGCTAGATTTCATCTCTCATATTTTAAGTATATTATGAAGAGGGACGAGTTCCTGGTGAGAGATATCATGCTAGGTACAGTGCAGAGTCAGCGAAA
>NW_006411209.1:4691-8093 GCF_000296735.1 Chrysochloris asiatica
ATATAACACACACATATATCTGTATTCAGTCTCTCATGTAAGTACCTGACCACATGTATTCTGTATGTATACACATGGGTGTGTATCCAGTGATGCTTAGGACTGTATCCAATTGTACATACATGTCTGTATGTCAACATTCCTGGAGCTGTTTCTGACCACACACATGGATGTTTGTCTGACTAGTCACTTAACTATTTGACTACACAAATGTCTGTATCCATTTACACATGTTGATGTATATTATCATACACTTGCATATATCTGCCTGTATCCAACCACATACAATTCTTGATCTGACCATACAAGGGTCTGTATTAACTACACACGCCTTTGTATTAAACAACACACAGTTCTGGATATAACTACCCAGATATTCATACTCTATACTTGATGGTGGAAGCTATTTGTGCTTGACTACTAAACTGAAGTCTGGAGCTTCCAACACACCTAGTGACACTGTGCAAGAAACATCTGGTTATCTTGTTCTATAAAGATTACAGTGAAAGAGACCCTATGTAGCACTCAAGATTTCTGAGTCCCAAGGAGATGTGTCCTAAATTCAAAGATCTCCTTTTCTAGTGAATTAAATACTTATTTACTACCTTATATGTTTTTTCTTCAGCAGAATGTCTTCATAGCATTCATCATCACTGAATTTCTCAGAGTGGCTTGGTTTATGCTTTAATCTTTATGGGAACAGATAGTCAGGTTTTTGCCACTATTAACTATGGGGTGTGCTGACCTGTAGACAAGCATTTATTTAACCATTGCACCACTAAAGCATGTCCTAGCATTAAATGCTGCTCTTAAGTGCTGTCAAGTCTATTGCAATTCACAGCAACCCTGTAGAGGGTTTCCAAGGAGCAGTTGGTGTGTTTGAACTTCCAGTCTTGTGGTTGGCAGTCCAGTATTAATCCTACAGCACTACATCAGGAGTCCTAGTGAGATAGAAATCTATCCCAGCTCCATTGACTCCAAGTTTCAAATTTTACCATATCATTCCAAATTCAAATGTTTATAAATCAGGACCATAGGTGTCAATAAACAACTGCTTGACATTCAGATAAAAAGCTATAAGAGATGCTGTTGGTCATACAAAAAGGTTTCTTTTTGAGTGAAGGTGACAGGAACCTGATTCAGCTCTATAGAGATCCTGATCAGACAAAATGAGGCTACTGCTTATTCTACAACAGATACCAACTCAAATCAGCCCCAACTACAAGTTGGATCAGCACCAGTCAATATTTTTATTTTCCTTTGAAGAAATAGGTAATGTGTCAGTTATTGTAATAAACACATTAAACTCGACTAAGGAGCTCTGATAGCGTAGAGGCTATGAACCGGGTGGCTAACATCAAGGTCAGCAGTTCAAAACTGCTAGCTGTTCCATGGGAGAAAGATGAGCCTTTCTGCTCCTTTAAAGATTTACAACCTCAGAAACCCTATATGGGATCATTATGAGCCAGAATCAACTCCACCGCATATAACCACCACCACCGCCACCAAAAATGTTATGAGGTAGTTATTATTATTACCTTTTTATTCTGAAAAACATGGGACTTGAAAAGGTCAAATAAGCTTCTCAGGTTGCAGTCAAACCAAGAAACTCTATTCCAAAATCTGACCTTAACCGTTTCATTGCCCACTTACGCTGAACACGGTTTCCTTTTGTTTTATGTATGTTTATATTACGGTTGGCTGTTGTATTTACTTCAGATTCAGAGTAAACTTGTCAGGAGAACATCAGATGCACACATGTATGAGAACATCAGATGCACACATGTATGAGAACATCAGATGCACACATCCTTGGAGGAATTAGGTCAATGGAGATCAGAAAACCAGGACCCAGAGTCAGGAACATTTGAGGATGTTGGATCCTATTGCAGGTTTCAAGACCTCCTAGCAGACCAATGAGCTTTCAGAATGTTCATCACAGGATGCACAGAGAAAGAAATTATGGATCAACCCTTCTAAAAACAAACAAACCAAAAATTAAGCCAGTTCCAGTTCATAGTTTCATTATAATTTCAGAATCTAACTTTATAAATAATGTATACAGTAACTGTAGTTGATTATTTGTTGCATACCAAGAGATATGGTGGTGCTATAGGAAAAGCACTGGACTACTAACAAGATTGGCAGTCAAACACATCAGCCAATCCTTGGAAACCCTGTTCAAGGTTGCTGTCAGATGGAATTGACTCAATGGATCTTAACAATAACAACAAGAGATACGAAAGTATTATTTTATGTATTCTTATTTTCCAATTTTAATCTAACATTAACTGCAATTTAATGAGATTGTGTTTTGTCAAAATTCATACTAAAAGTGACAAAACTCCAATTCTAAATTGGTAGTGTCTAAGACAGCGCCAAATTAAAACCATTTTTCTAAACTATACATATAAGAAATGATGCACAAAATCTATACGTTGTCAACCCATGAAAACAATGCTCTTTATGTGAATGGATTTTGTTGTTGTTGTTATGTGCTGTGAAGTCGGTTCTGACTCATAGCTAAAATAAATACATTTAATCTAGAAATGGAGACTGAAGAAGGTAAAGAGTAGTAAATCAGGGCTGTCTGTGAGGGAGGGACTTAAGCCAAAAAAATGTATGCTGTCATGTAACAAGTGAATGCTGAGGAAAGGCACAAATAAGGCGAGAAACAGACACAACCGAAACTCTGCCTCCATTCCCTATGATCTCCTGATGCCTGCCTCTCCCTCAGTCCACTTGGTAGTGCAGCTGAAGGCTGTGTTCCTGCATGGTGCTGGCCTCATCATGGACTTTGAGTTCATGCTGTCAGATCTAGCTGAGGAGGTGCATCATGCCCAGAGGCCACTGGCCCAGGCACAGGTAAAGAGCTATCTCCAGATGCTGCTCAAGGGTGTTGCCTTCTGCCATGCCAACAATATTATTCATCGGGACATGAAACCAGCCAACCAGCCTCAGGCCAGCTCAAGATAGAGGACTTTGGCCTGGCACGCATCTTTTCTCCAGATGGCAGCCACCTCTATACACACCAGGTGGCCAACAGATGGTACCGAGCCCCTGAGCTCATGCATGGTGTACAGCAATATGACTAGGTTGTCAACCTGTGGGCCATGGGATGCATCATGGGAGAATTATTGAATGGAGCTCCCCTTTTTCTTGGAGAGAACAACACTGAACAGTTTTGTTGTGTACTTCGAGTCTTGAGCATCCCTATCCCTCAAGTCTGGCCAGGGATCACTGAGCTGCCCGGCTGACTACAACAAGATCTCCTTTAAGGAACAGGCACCCGAGCCCTGGAAGAGGTGTTGCCTGATGCTTCTCCCCAAGCCTTGGACCTGCTCAGTCAGTTTCTGCTCTACCCTACTCGCCAGCGTGTCATGGCCTCCGAAGCCCTTCTGC
>NW_006411209.1:10648-11609 GCF_000296735.1 Chrysochloris asiatica
TAGAAAAGCAAGAATAAAGTGAAAAGGATCATCTGTACCTTGGGATTCTTTGTGAGTCCCAGGAGGACAAAGTAAGTCACATTGTTCTTTGGTTCCATCTGTTCTTATACAGGTGCTGATTTCAGATATTAGAAGCAATTTATCTATAAAGCAATTAAGAAAATCAAAATATGTTATGATATCTTTGTTTCATTTTATTTTAATTCAATTTGAAGAAAGTGTAAGGAATACCAATATATGTCAAACTTCTCATGGATATTGAGATGTGCTATTGAATAAGACTTTCTTCTCTATCCTCAATGATCTGGATACATAAGGATTCAGTCAGACAATTATAGACCAATGCAATAGTTATCCTTATAATGAAGTTCACATGATACCTTGGGTTCATATTGTAGGAACATCTAAATAAATTGGGATAATGAATGGCTTTCCAGTGGAAGAAATGCTTTAACTGAGGTTTAAATGAAAAGTGAGAAAACAAAATTTGGACAAGTACTTTCATTAAAGTGAACATCATGAATAAACTTATAAAATACATACAACATTTGATGACTACCCATGTTAGTTTAAATAATCAAAGTCGAACAATTAGGAATAGGACGTTTTAGACCAAAGGCCTCTGTCTTAGCTTTTCGCCTTACCCACTGGATCTTCCTTCCAAGTGTTTTTGCTTAAGTTGTCCTTGTCTTCTTAGCCAATAAATGCTGCAGCACCCTAATTTTGAGTCTTCAGCCTCTACTTATCCCCTAATTTTCAAACTTATATTTCAGTTCCTGAATAGGAGTCTCTGATTTGATATTAAATTAAATATTTAATAATATTTAAGTATTCCACACTAAATATGCTCCTTCCTAGGTGATGTCTATCTCAACAAAAGGTATCACTTTTTTTTTGCAATTGTTCCCTCCAAATATCTCAGTGTCTTCAACTCCTTTATTCTTCTCACATGCATATACTA
>NW_006411210.1:0-1163 GCF_000296735.1 Chrysochloris asiatica
GGAAGCATTCATTATGTCAAGAAAATTGGAAGACAGAAACCTGTCTGGTAGAAGAGATTCATATTTATGCCATTTCAAAGAAAGATGTCTCAACAGACTGTGAAAACAACTGAACAAAGTGATGAATATGACATGCAAGTAAACTTTTGCAGAAGATAATTTATAAATTATTCTAGCAGTACATCAACAGTGAGCTGACAGAAACTTAAGTTGGATTCAAAAGAGGATGTGGAACTAAGGATGTCACTGTTGACATCAGATGGACTTGGCTGAACGTATAGAATACCACAAAGATGTTTACTTGTGTTTTATTGATTATTCAAAGGTATTCAACTGTGTGGACCATAGCAAACTAAAGATAACATTTCATTGAATGGAAATTCCATAACACTTAATTGTGCTCATGTGGAACCTGTACAGACACAAAGAGGCAGTGATTCAAGCATAATAAGGGAATACAGCATGGTTTTAAATCAGGAAATGTGTTTAATATGTATGCTGAGCAAATAATCTGATAAGACAGACAATATGAAGAAGGATATGTAATCAGGATTGGGGGAAGACTCATTAACAACTTGCAATATGCAGATGATACAACGTTGCTTGCTGGAAATGAAAAGGACTTGAAATACTTTTTGATGTAGCTCAAAGACTACAGTTTTCAGTATGGATTACAACTTAATGTAAATAAAACAAAAATCCTCACAAATGAATCAGTAAACAACATCTTGATTGAAGGAGAAAATATTGACGTTGTCAAGAATTTCCTTTCACTTGGCTCCACAATCAATGCTATGCAAGCAGCAGTCAAGAAATTAAAGGATGCATTGCATTAGGCAAATCTGCTGCAAAAGACTTCTTTAAAGTGTTGAGAAGCAAAGATATCAGTATGAGGACTAAAGAACTCCTGACCCAAGCTATATTTTCAATCACCTAATATACACGTGAAAACTGAACAATGACTAAGGAAAACTGGTGAAAATTTGATGCAGTTAAATTATGGTGTTGGCAAAGAATATTGAAAGTATCACAGACTGCCAGAAGATAAAACAAATCTTTATTGGAAGACATACATCTAGAATGGACTAAATATTGTTTCTTCTATAAAGTAAAAAGAACTACAGGATAAGCATGGTGTAGCTTCTTGGAATATCAGTTTCACT
>NW_006411210.1:1263-2043 GCF_000296735.1 Chrysochloris asiatica
AGTTCAACAAACTGATGCAGCTCAGGAAGCATTCATTATGTCAAGAAAATTGGAAGACAGAAACCTGTCTGGTAGAAGAGATTCATATTTATGCCCATTTCAAAGAAAGATGTCTCAACAGAATGTGAAAAATAACTGAACAAAGTAATGAATATGATGTGCAAGCAAACTTTTGCAGAAGATAACTTATAAATGATTCTAGCAGTACATCAACAATGAGCTGACAGAAACTTAAGTTGGTTTCAAAAGAGGATGTGGAACTAAGGATGTCACTGTTGACATCAGATGGACTTGGCTGAACATATAGAATACCACAAGGATGTTTACTTGTGTTTTAATGACTACTCAAAGGTATTCAACTGTGTGGACCATAGCAAACTAAAGATAACATTTCATTGAATGGAAATTCCAGAACACTTATTTGTGCTCATGTGGAACCTGTACAGACACAAAGAGGCAGTGATTCAAGCAGAATAAGGGGATGCAGCATGGTTTTAAATCAGGAAATGTGTTTAATATGTATGCTGAGCAAATAATCTGATAAAATAGACAATATGAAGAAGGATATGTAATCAGGATTGGGGGAAGACTCATTAACAACTTGCAATATGCAGATGATACAACATTGCTTGCTGGAAATGAAAAGGACTTGAAATACTTGCTGATGTAGCTCAAAGACTACAGCTTTCAGTATGGATTACAACTTAATGTAAATAAAACAAAAATCCTCACAAATGAATCAGTAAACAACATCTTGATTGAAGGAGAAAATATTGACGT
>NW_006411210.1:4277-4975 GCF_000296735.1 Chrysochloris asiatica
CCCAGGGCATTAGTTTTTTGTTTTTTGTTTCATAAACTTTTTTTATTGTGAATTGAGAGAAGGTTTACAGAACAGATAATCAGTTGTGCATTCAACAAATCAAACACTTCGTGTTGTTACAATGATTGCAATCCCTTCCATGTATCATCAGTTAGTAATATTTACCTCTATTCACTTAACTCTTGTACTCCTCCCTGTGCCTTCTTTTTTTATTGCGAATTACATGAATTACATGGGGGAACATTAGCTTTACATTCATCTTATCATATTTCGTTTCATTTCATTGGTGACAATCCCCTCCATGCATCATCAAGCAACCAAAGGGTGCACCCTGCAAACCTGCATCTTGGCTGTCAGCACACAGACCCTCTCCCTCCCTGAGTCCAGAATCCCCAAATGCTCCATCTCTCCACGTCATTATCTGTGCGTCCATCTCTACTGTCACTCCTTCTCTGGATAAGGTCCTGCACACCGCTCTTCTCTCTTAATGGTCCCAGGGTCCTTTGCTCCTGGACTGCAAAATCAACCACTCCCCTCCTTTTGTTACAAAACAGCTACCTTTACATTTCTAACACTCACAATCAGTCCTGATACCAATTATTCACTATTGAACCACAAGAGTCTTATTCCCATCTCCTTTCATCAGCCTTGTCCAGACAGGTTAGAAACCACTCAGTGGAGATTCTACCTTTCCCTGC
>NW_006411210.1:5075-6062 GCF_000296735.1 Chrysochloris asiatica
GCACCATGTCAGCAATTTCTACATGTACAATTCAGTGACATTGGTTACATTCTTAAAGTTGCACCACCTTTCTCAATATCCTTTTCCAAATTATTTCACCATCATTAACACAAATTCACTGTCCCCTAAGCTTCTTATCTAACCTTCCAATTTGTTGTTACCAATTTGGTCATATACAGATGATTCTTAAAAAGAATGCAATACTCAAAGCAACCATTCTTTTCTAATTAAGTTAAACTAATGACTGGTTTTAATGTGACTTCAGAGGATGGTTTCAGTTTAAGGGTTAAAAACTTCCCCAGGGCATTAGTTTTTTGTTTTTTTATAAACTTTTTTTTATTGTGAATTGAGAGAAGGTGTACAGAACAGATAGTCAGTTGTGCATTCAACAAATGAAACACTTCGTGTTATTACAATGATTGCAATCCCTTCCATGTATCATCAGTTAATAATATTTACCTCTATTCACTTATCTCTTGTACTCCTCCCTGTGCCTTCTTTTTTTATTGTGAATTACATGAATTACATGGGGGAACATTAGCTTTACATTCATCTTATCATATTTCATTTTATTTCAATGGTTACAATCTCCTCCATGCATCATCAAGCAACCAAAGGGTGCACCCTGCAAACCTGCATCTCAGCTGTCAGCACACAGCCCCTCTCCCTCCCTGAGTCCAGAATCCCCAAATGCTCCATCTCTCCACGTCATCATCTGTGCGTCCATCTCTACTGTCACTGCTTCTCTGGATAAGGTCTTGCACACTGCTCTTCTCCCTTAATGGTCCCAGGGTCCTTTGCTCCTGGTCTGCAAAATCAACCACTCCCCTCTTTTTGTTATAAAGCAGCTACCTTTATATTTCTAACACTCACAATCAGTCCTGATACCAATTATTCACTATTGAACAACAAGAGTCTTATTCCCATATCCTTTCATCAGCCCTGTTCAGACAGGTTGGAAACCACTCAGTGGATAGTCTACCTTCC
>NW_006411210.1:8327-9884 GCF_000296735.1 Chrysochloris asiatica
AATGTTTAGACACTGAAAACCTTATGAATAACAGTGGAACATTGTCAAATTGCACCAGAATAAAGAATATCGAAACATGATGGAGAGCACCAGAATATTGTCAGATGTAGTGCCAGTAAATGAGCCCTTCAGGTTGGAAGACACTCAAAATAAGACTGGGGAGGAGCTATCTCCTCAAAGTAGAGTTGACCATGATGATGCAAATGGAATAAAGCTGCTAAGACTATCATTTTAGGGAATAGACATAGTTTGGGTGCTGGGGGAGCACACACTAGAAGGTGAAGGGGAAAGGAAAAACAAGGCAGATGGGAGAATAGCTAGGCAGGTTTACAGGGGCTAAATAGGACAGAGGTAAATAATAATGTAAGCAAAACCGTGGAGCAACAGGGCTCGGGGATACAAAAATTGAGGCATGATTTGATGGGTAAAAGTGGGGAAATGATATTAAGATGCTTGGCTGTCTTCTGAATCTTGGTTTCCCTTGCCTACTACTGTAAAATAAACACTTGAAGGGGGAGAGAGAGGAATAGCCAGAAATATCACCAGAGAAAGCTTGTAAGTCTGTCTTCAGCTTATAACTGATTGTTGTTGCTGTTGTCAAGTGCCTTTGAGTCGATTCTGACCCATAGTGATCCTGTATAGGGTTTCCAAAGAGCAGCTGGTGAGCTTGAACCACAGACCTTGAAGTTCAAACGGCTTTGCTATCTGGCGCATTAACCCACAGTCAGCAGTTGGGAACTACCAGCTATTCCACGGGAGAAAGATGAGGCTTTCTGCTCCTGTAAAGATTTATAGCCCTGGAAACCCTATGCAAGGTCGCTATGAGTCGGAGCCGACTCCACAGCACATAACAACAACAACATAACTGATTGGAATACCTAAAATGGGGCTAGAACTTGCCCAGTGAAGGAGGCTCCCTACAGAGCCCTTGCATTACATAAGACCATAGGTGGAATCCTGATCCCCATCCAGAACCTTCTGAGGTGGGAATTTTCCACTTGAAAGGACAAGCAGACCAGTCTGGAGCAGCTAGAAGAACAGAAGATACTTCTTGAAAGAAAGACCAGAAGGAAAAATAAAAAACAATAACAGCAGTCCAATTGACTACTACAAGAACAAGCAAGTTGTTCTCCAGGGAGCTATCAAGGCAAGTGATCAGGTCAAAGCAATCCCCTCTCCAAGACTGAAACTCAATTGGAATACACTAGCAGGCATGTGGTCCTGCCGCTGACCACGTTGGTCACCGATAAGGGAAAGTAGGGGAAAAAGAGCAATGAAGTTGTGAACTAAGTCCGACCACATTCAATAAACTCCTGTTAACCTGGATTGAGACCTAGTTAATCAGCAGTATGACAAGACCTGGGGACTCCTGGGCCCAGGGGCAGGGACATGGCCCCAGAGGACTAGAATAGAATGTGAAGCATCCAATTGATATGAAGTGAGGGGAGAAGCACAAGAACACTTACACTTTCAGATAGTACCCATTTGACTTGGCATCAATGGCTGAATGATCAGAACATGACTAGAGGAAGAAAGAAGAGGAAAAAGAAAGGAGTA
>NW_006411210.1:11284-12065 GCF_000296735.1 Chrysochloris asiatica
CTGTCTGTGATAGGAGTCCTGGTGTGGCTCTGTGGGTTAATGTGCTGGACTGCAAAGTCTGTTTGAACTGCAAGGTTGGTGCCAACCTGACGGTACTTAACAACAACAAGAAGGAAGATCCATTAATACCACTATTATTCAAATTTATGCACCAACTTAAAGCCAATGGTGATGAAATTGAATAATTCTACAAAGTTCTTCAGTCTGAAATTGATCAAATATATAATCAAGATGTATTGATCACTACTAGTGATTGGAATGCAAAGCTTGGGAAAAAAGAGAAAGGATCAGTAATTGGAAAGTATGACCTTGGTGATAGAAATGATGCTAGAGATCACATAATAGAATTTTGCAAGACCAGTGAGTTATTCATTGCAAAACCCTCTTTAAAACAACATAGGATACACAGAAATAAAATTGATTACATCTGTGAAAAAAGACACTGGAAAAACTCCATATCATCAGCCAAATTAAGGCCAGGACAGACGGTGAAACAGACTGTCAATTGCTCATACACAAATTCAGGCTGAAGGTGAAGAAAATTAAAACAACTCCAAGAGAACCAAAATATGACCTTGAATATATCCCACCTGAATTTAGAGACCATCTGAAGAACAGATTTGATGTATTAGACACTCAAGACTGAAGACCAGAAGAGTTGTGGGATGACTTTGAGAACATCATACAAAAAGAAAGCAAAAGGTCATTGAAAAGACAAGAGAGAAGGAAAAGACCAAAGTGGATGTCAGAAGTGACTCTGAAACTTGCTCTCCAGCATAGA
>NW_006411210.1:13110-13737 GCF_000296735.1 Chrysochloris asiatica
GTAAAGAAAACAAAAATCCTCACCACTGGACCAATTAATAACAGCTATATAAATGGATCCAATCAAGATGGCGGATAGGGTAGACATGCAGTGAGGAGCTCCGTCACCAACAACACAGAATACCGGGCCAAGCAGGCTCAGGGATGGTACTAGAACTCTGAACTACATATAAAGGAATATTTAGAGGGTTGGAAGGCTTACAGCTAGAGGAATTTGTAGCAGAATCAAGAAATCCATTGCTTTCTAATTCAAGACGCTCAGCTATTCCTGGAACTGCTATCTTGGGAGAGACCAAGTGGGGGAAGGATCAGAACAGCCACGAATGCCTGATAGAACTGCGGAGATACAGGTGTGGACATTCATTTTTTGGTATCTGTTCATTGGTCTCTTGCTGTCTGCACACCTCCATTCTGGTGACTAGAGGGGAAGTCTGAGTGAATGAATACCACACCCCGACCTCTGGAGGGATCTACTACGCATGCACACAGATCTCCTTGAAATTTAAAGTCACAGTTTCCACTTAAAACGAAACGGCCACCACATGTCTGTCAGTTTGTCAGACTGTGGTGGCTTGTGAGTTGCTATGATTCTGAAAGCTATGTCACTGGTATTTTAAATAACCAGCAG
>NW_006411211.1:0-2163 GCF_000296735.1 Chrysochloris asiatica
TTTTCAATTTGTCATTTCCTGCATAGTAAACCATGTCGTTATCAGATTCAAAATGGCTAATACCAGTCCATTTTAGCTTACTAATGCCTAAGATATTGATGTTTATGCGTTCCATTTCATTTTTGACCACTTCCAATTTTCCCAAGTTCTTACTTCATACATTCCATGTTCCAATTTTCAATGGATGTTTATAGCTGTTTCTCTTCATTTTAAGTTGTTGCCCATCAGCAAACGCAGGTTTTATGCACTTTTCTCCCCCTAACTTAACTGTATTTATGTCATTATGGTCAGCCCGACTTTGAGGAGGCATTTTTGTCCCCAGTCTCATTCTGAGTGCCTTCCCACCTTCCAGTCCTGTATCTGACAATGTTTCTCTGCTATTCATAGAGTTTTGAGTGACTAGAGATTCAGAAGTAGTTTGTCTCTCTTTCTTCCTAGTCTGTAGCTCATCTGAAACCTGTCCACCATAGGTGACCCTGCTGGTTATTCAAAACACCGGTGGCATAGCCCTCAGAATCACAGCAACTCAAACCACCACAGCACGACAGACAGACGTCTTATAGCATAAGCAAAATTAAGTGTTCTGGAACATCCAATCTTTACAATGCTACCCATTGTTTGTTATGATCCACAGAGTTGAATGCCTTTGTTTAGTCAATAAAGTACAAGTAAACATCTTGCTGATTCTCTGTGGTTTCAGCCAAGATCAATCTCAACTTTCATTTAAGACCTGCTTCACCCCAGTTACATAGTCTCTTCTGAACCAGCTTTGAATTTCTGACATCTGTCTTTAGGTATACTGCTGTAATCATTTTTTGAGGTAACGTCACAAAATATTATTTGTCTGTGATATAAATGATATTGTCCAATGATTTCCACATTCCATTTGGCTCCCTTTCTCTGAAATGGGCACAGATATAAAGTTCCTCTAATTATTTGGCCAGGTAGCTGTTTACCATATTTCTTGTCATAGAGGAGTAAGCAACACTAGGACTGCATAACATTGCTGACATATTTCAATTTGTATCCCATCAATTAGGGAAGCTTTGATTTTTTGGCCAGTGTGTTCAGTGCTGCTTGGTCTTCTTTCTCAATACCATCAGTTCTTAGCCATACAGTACTTCTTGAAATGATTGCACATCAACAATTTGTTTTTGGTGTAGAGACTCTGTGTATTCCTTCCATCTTACTATTATTATTATTATTCTAGTAGGGTTTTCTTCTTATTATTATTCTTTTTTTTTCCTTCCAGTTTCTTTTGATGTTTCCAGCATCAGTCATTATTTTGGCCATAAAATCCTTCAATATTTCAAGTCAAGGCTTGAAGTTTTTTCTTCAGTTATTTCAGCTTAAAGAATGCTGAGCATGTTCTTCTTTTTCTGTTTTCTAACTCCAGGTCTGTATATTTCATTATAATATTTTGATCTTGTCTTTTCGGTAAGTTGCTTGAAATTTTCTCTTAAGATCTTTTATTTTAGCATTTCTTCTAGTTGCTTTAGTTTATGTACACTGAGGAGCAAGTTTCAGTCTCTTCTGGCATCCACTTTACTCTTTTCTTTTTTCCCTGTTTTTAAAATGACCTTTTACTTGCTTCATGTATGATGCTCTTGATGTCATTCTACACGTCTCTGGTTTTCTGTCTAATGCATCCAATCTCTTATTGAGATGGTCTTTAAATTAAGGTGGAATATATTGAAGGTAATATTTTGGCTTTCATGGGCTTGCTTTCATGTTCTTCAGCTTCATCCTGAAGTTACATATGAAAAATTGATGGTCTGCTCCACAGACTACCCCTGGTCTTGTTTTGGCTGATGATATTGAGCTTCTCTATTGTCTCTTTGGCCCAGGATTGGTCAGTGTTTCATTCTGCTGTGCATAACATCACTATGAGTCGGTACCGACTCGATGGCACCTAACAACAACAACATTGCCTCTTTTCATAGATGTAGTCAATTTGATCCCTGTTTGTTCCATATGGTGGGGCTGAGTTGTATGCCTTTTATGTTGTTGAAGAATATATTTGCAAGTAAGAAGTCATTTGTCTTACAAAATTCATAGAATTGTTCATTATTATAATTACTGACTTTAGTAATTGATATATTAATTAGAATAATTGTGGTATTAACTGGTTTTCCTTTTAAGCATATGGATGTTAGTCAATCA
>NW_006411211.1:2688-3951 GCF_000296735.1 Chrysochloris asiatica
TTGCTAAGAGTTGGAACTGGCTCAACGGCATCTAACAGCAACAACATCTAGAATATCAATCTTTATGTAACAAGTTATGAGGGTACATACCATTAATATAATAAAAAGAGAATGACATTTTCCCTTTATCATCTTCTTTCAAAACAAAACAAAACAAAAATGTATCAAACATCAGAAACACTCCAATTTAGGAACATTATACAAAATGTCAAGATGATTCCTTGTGCTTTATTGACTACCAAAGGCTTTTGACAGTGTGGATCATGCTAAGCTAGCCATTTCACATGGCTAACACAGTGAAAATGGGTATCTCACAACAGCTGATTATATTCATGAGGAACATGTACATACACCAAGCGGCAATTGTTCAAACAGAACATGGGGTTACTGAATGACTTAAAATCAGAAAAAGTGTGTGCCAGGATTATTTTCTTTCATCATACTTTCCCAATCTGTATACTAAGCAAATAATCTGAGAAGCTATATTATACAATGAAGAATCTAGCAGCAGGAGTGGAGGAAGACTCATTAACAATAATTTTGAGGATAGCACAGGACTGGGCAATGCTTAATTCTGTTGTGTATAGGGTCACTACGAATCAGAACAGAATCTACGACACCTAACAACAACATACAAAATGTCAGGCTAAAATGCCTACACCTGATAACTATCACGGTCATCAAAAACCATAGCTGACAAACTACCATAAGCAAGAGGAGCCTAATAAGACATGAAACCTAAATTTCAATATGATATCTTCATAGAATCTTGCACTTAAAAAGGACATGCTACTTAATCAAAGGAAATATGAACAAAGCATGCCTTTAGTTACGATAAGCACTGCACTGCTGACTGTAAGTTAAGCAGTTCAAATCCACCAGTTGCTCCTCAGAAACACTTTATAGGATCTTTATGAGTCAGAACTGACTTTACAGCCCTTGACCTCTAGTAAATACTATTAATGTTACAATATTGTTTCACTGATTGTGACAAATATGCCATACTAACGTAAGATGTAATAAGGAAAACTGAGTATGGGGAATATAGGAACTCTGTAAAGTTTTTGAAAGTGTTCTGTAAATCCAAAGCTTAAAGCAAAACCAAACAAAAATCCTATAAAAAATGCCATGCAGAGCTCAACTAAAATAAGAAGAAGTGAAAAAAATAGAGTAACCTGATATAATTTGATGAACTTGACCTACACCTATGGATGCAGTAGCTCAAAAGAGGAAACAAATCTTTACAGCAAGGACCATTCCCAG
>NW_006411211.1:4795-5815 GCF_000296735.1 Chrysochloris asiatica
TTTTTTTCCTTTTAGAGCTGTCCAATTCAAATACTCCCTGACTGAGTTTAGTTTGCATTATTAAAACTGAAAGAATTTTTGTATCAAACTCTTATGTTTGTGCCAGGAAAAGTATCTATTTCAAAGGAAAAGGGAAAAACATTACAATTTATTATGCAAAAGGCTTATGTTCATGTGAAACAGAGAGGTGAATTAGACAGACCATGACTTGTAAGATAAAAATTGATGGCAATAGTCCCTTAAGAAGGCTTAGAAAATAACAAGTGAATACTTTGCTATTCTTGCTGACTGAAATAGAAAAGAAAGCAAAGGATCAGGTAAAGATGTTTACAAGCATTTGGAATCAAAATAAAGGAAACATTGCTTCAAAAATATATAATTGAATGAAAATCAGTTTTCCACACTTCAGTTCATTTAGAAAATTATTTCCTGTTTATTGTTAAGGAAATAATGTTTTGAACTTCTTTATACAGATAAGATGAGCTGGAAATTGATGCAATTAAGAACAATATTAATTATTTATTGATTACGTGATAATCATTTCAATATTAACTTGGCAAACCACCCTATTAATAATAGCCTTATACAAAAATTAAGCAAGTAAATCTATGAGTATTTAGTTAACTTATCTAATAAGTGTCACAGCTGAGACTTGAACTCAATAGAACTTTAATTTATGCCACAGCCCACTTTTTAATGTTCCCTCATACTGTAATTATTCAAGACTTGTTACGTGCCAGCATCAGTTTCAGTTCATGTTGTTGTTGTTAAGTGCCATTGAGTAGGTATCAACTCATACTGACCCTATGCACATCAGAATGAAACACTGCCCAGTCCTGTGCCAACCTCACTATTGTTGCCACACCTGAGCCACTGATGCTGCCACTCTGTCAATCCATCTCACTAGGAGTCTTCTTTTTCACTGATCTGCCACCTTACCAAACATGATATCTTTCTCCAGTGACTGGTTCCTCCTGACAATATGTACAGAGTATGAGAGACAAAGTCTGGTCAACCTGG
>NW_006411211.1:6563-7683 GCF_000296735.1 Chrysochloris asiatica
ACTCAGTGGAGATTCTGCTTTCCTTCACACCCTCTGAAACTAAGCTCCCTCTTGAAAACTTGAAAGCCAGTCACTTCTTGCCTTTGCAGTCCCCTTCCCCCATTTTGGGTAGCCAATGTCTAAGTTGCCCATCCCTGTCAACCCTGTGTACAGACAGAGGGGGTGGGAAAGATCCTTGCTATAAAGATTCATTCCCTCTTTTAAGCTACTACATCCATAAGTATAGGTCAAGTTCATCAAATTATAGTGGATTTTACTTTTTTCCCTCTTCTTTCTTCCTCCAGTCAAGTTCTGAGCATTCAGCCATTGAAGTTATGGCAAATGGGTACTATCTGCAAGTATGGGCATTATCTTCCATTTTACTTATTCATACAAGGCAAAGGCCTCTTATGTGATATAATCTTTGAGAATGAAGCAACATGGATACTATCCTCAAGAACGTACAGGTAAAGAAGTGAACTAACAAGGGGAAACAAAAACATATAAACTAATAACATTTAAAAAATACCTGACCTAATCATGTACTAAAATCATAAGACAAAGTCTTTCTACCCATTTTAATATTTTTCTTTAAAGTGATCAGACAGGAATCAAAGTAATTTTTATTTACTGTAAATTATAGTAGAAATGTTCATCCTTATGTTAAGTTTTAGGTGAAGCAGTATCTTGAAGGCATATATGTCATTCTAAAAAGGCAAAATTATTGGAATGTGATTTGAAGTTTAGAAGTTATGCAGATGGTCACAAAAGGTCAAATTGAAATAAGAATATGCAAATATTTGAGAAATTTGACAGGTCCTCAGTAAGTTAAGGAATTTTGTAGATAGTGAAAATGCTGTTAATATAAAAAATAGCAGAATCCATCAGAAACATGTAGACAGATGACTCAAACAAGCCAATTGAATCTTGGTTCCAGATGTTGAACTATATCTGGTTCTAACAAATGGACTTAATTGAAGGGACAGACTGAAAAGGATTTCAAAGCTTCTAATGAGTCAGAGATAAAATAATAATAAATATTATTTTTACAGTTTTATTGTTTATATTTAATCACTCTGTGTTGTTAAGTGCTGTCAAGTCAGTTCCAACTCATAGCTACCCTGTATCAGGCTTCTCAGAA
>NW_006411211.1:7783-8349 GCF_000296735.1 Chrysochloris asiatica
CAACTGGTAACTTTGAACTGACAGCTTTGTTGTCTGTAGCCCAGTGCTTATCCTACAGCACCACACCTCGAGTTCTCCACAGCAAAAAGAGATTGTTTACTCTAAGGTAATAATTTAACATGAATTGAGTGTTGCCTATACATTCCAGGTATTATTAAAATATTCTACTTGAAGTAATTTATTTATCACTTGTAACATTTTAGAGTAGGGACTATCATTCTCCCCATTATACAGATGTGGGAATTAAAGGCCAAATGATCAAATAATTTGTCAAAGGTTATGGAGCTAGCCATCTTGAGTCTGATTATGGCTATACAACTTCCTGCTTAGAGTGTGGTGGCTCTGTAGGATAAGGGCTGGACTGCAAACCACAATGTAAGCATTTTGATCCCATCAACGTTTATGGGGGGAAAACAAGAGACACTCTACTGCACAAAGACTTTCAGCCTCAGAAACCCTACATAGGGTCACTATGAGTTGGAACCAACTTGAATGCACTTAAGAACATGCCTATTGAACTTTAATAATGAATGTAATTCACTAAGTCCATTGACTCCTGGTATGGC
>NW_006411211.1:10274-11540 GCF_000296735.1 Chrysochloris asiatica
TTCCATGAGTGTTGATTGTTGATCCAAGGAAAATGAAGACTTTGACAACTTTAATCTTTTCTCTATTTATATGGATGTTGTGGTGTTTATATGGATCCATGTTTATTTGAATCCAGTGGTGAGGATTTTTGCTTTCCTTAGACTGAGATACAACCCCTGCTGATCTTTATCAGAGAATATTTTAATTCTTTTTCACTTTCCGCAAGTAAAGTTATATCATCTTCAAATCACAGGTTGTTAAAAAGGCCTCCTCCAATCCTAATGCCAGATTTTTCTTCATATAATCCAGCTTCTTAAGTTATTTGCTCAAAAAATATATAGAATAAGTATGGTGAAAGAATACAATCCTGGCATACCACTTTCCTAATTTTAAATCATTTGGTGTTCTTTTGTTCTGTTCAAACAACTGCTTTTTGGTCAATGTACAGGTTCCTCATGAGCACAATTAAGTGTTCCGGAGTACTCATTCTCTACAATGTTGTCCATAGCTTGTCAGGATATATACTATCAAAAGCTGGTACATAGTTAATAAAACACAGGTAAACGTCTTTCTGATATTCTCTGCTTTCAGCCAAAATCCATATAAAAAATATAAAAATATTTAAATATGATCTGTCAAAATTTAGCTGTCATTACATCAAATGTTGCTTTCTAAATTATTTTATAGCATATACTTCATTTCTACCTTAGATTTAGAGATTTGTCTTGGAAATGTGTTTTCATTAAAGCTTAAAGACAATTATAATTTGATAAGGAAAGAAAAGCATGGGATTAAAAATAATAGAAGAAAACTGAACTTCTTTTGGCCTAAAGAGCCAAAGTACAGCCATAAACTTATTTCATTGTTGAGAGATAATCTTTTATATAGTTCTTTCATTCCTACATAAAATGGTTTTATAGCACATATGCCTTGGTCACTAAACATAATATATCCCTGCATAGAAATGTGGGTATGACTTAATTTAGTAAATACAAAGTTCTCTCCTTTTCTTCCCCAAAGACTTTTCTTAAATTCCAGCATCATAACCCCAGAGGTTTCTTCTCCCTCTCCCTGCCAAGAGCTTTGCTTACATTTCAAAGTCATGAGTCAGCAGTATTCTATAAATTCCATGAGTCAGCAGTATTCTATATATTCAAAAAACAAATAAATGTAAACAAACAAACAAATAAATGCAAAACACATTGCCACTGAGTTGATTCTGAGTCACAGCCACCATATACACAAACCTGTACATAGCCCAAGAATATAGAACAAGCCAGTACTGA
>NW_006411212.1:0-3194 GCF_000296735.1 Chrysochloris asiatica
GGATCTTAGGTGAAAGCAGAAAATACCAAGATGATGTTTTATTTGTGCTATATTGTCTACACAAAGGCTTTTTATTGTGTGGCTCAAATCTACAGATGACATTGTGGGGAATGAGTATTTCAGAACACTTAATTGTATTCATGATGAACCTATACATAGAACAAGTGGCAATTGGTCTATTGTATTCAAACAGAACAAGGGAACCTTGAATGCTTTAAAATTAAGAAAGATGTACTCCAGGGTTGTATTCTTTCACCATACTTATTCAAACTGTATGCTGAGCTCATAATCAGAGATGCTGGATTATGTGAAGAAAAACTTGTCATAAGCATTGGAGGAAGACTCATTAACTACCTGCAATATGCAGAAGATGCAACGTTGCTTACTGAAAGCAAAGATAACTTTACATACTTATTGATAAAGATCAAAGACCACAGCCTTCAGTATGAGTTGCAACTCTATGTAAATAAAACAAAAAGTCTCTGGATCAATAAGTGACATCTACGAGTTTGGCTGTGAACCTCAAGGTCGGCAATTCGAAACTACCAGCGGTTCCGTGGGAGAAAGATGAGGCTTTTTGCTCCTGTAAAGATTTACAGCCTCGGAAACTCTGTGTAGATGGTCGCTGTGAGTCGGAACCGACTTCACAGCACATAACAACAGCAACATATAAATGGAGAAAAGGTTGATATAAAATACTTCATTTTTATCTTATCAGCTTTCAGCACTTATGGAAGCAGCAGTCAAGAAATCAAACGATGTATTGTATTAGGCAAATCTTTTGTATCAGGCACAAGACCTCTTTAAATTGTTGAAGAACAAAGATGTCAGATTGAGGACTAAGGTGTACCTGAACCTGAGGTATTTTCAATAGCCTTATGTGCATTTGAAAGTTGGACAATGAATAAAGAAGACCATAGAAGAATTGATACATTTGAATTATAGTTTAGGTGGAGAATATTAAAAATACCATGGGCTGCCAAAATTATAAACTTTACCTGTGTTGGAAGAAGCACAGCCTGAATGTTCCTTAGAAACAAGAATAGCTAGTCTTCGTCTCTTATACTTCAGACATATTGTTGGGAGGGACTTGTCCCTGGAGAAAGACATAATGCTTGGTAAAGTGGAGGGTTAGTGATATAGAGAAAGCCCCCCGCACTCTATGAGATGGATTGGCACAGTGGCAGCAGCAGTGGACTCAAGTATAGCAAAAGTTGTGAGGTTAGTGTAGGACTGGACAATGTTTCTGTTGTGCATTAAGTTACTATGAATTGGTACCAAACCAATGGCACCTCACAAAAACAAAATCAATGTATCTGATAATGGATTAATTGATCCATCTGAGTTATGATGTTGGAGAAGATTATTAAAAGAAACATGGACTGCCAGAAGAACAAGTAAATCTATTTTGTAAGAACACTCAGAATGCTCCTTAGAAGCTAGGATGAGACTTTGTGTCTCATTCTTTTGACAAGTTAATAGGAAAAGCCGTTCCCTGGAGAAGGACATGATAATTGGTAAAATAGAGGGTCAGCAAAGTAGAGAAAGACCCCCAACAAGCTGGACTGGCACAGTGGCAGTAGCAATGGGCTCAAATTTAACAATGATTGTGAAGATGATGCAGAACTGGGCAGTGTTTCATTCTGTTACACAAATGGTCGCTATGAGTCAGACTGACTTGATAGCACCTAACATCAACACCATATATTTATGACTCCTTTTGTTTCAAGATAATTAATCTAATTTTCCTTCATTGGAATTAGAATGAAGTTTACTTTATATACAAACTTACTTTCAATTAAAATGTAATTTCATATGAACATTTTAAATAAAATATAGTAAGTGTGGTGCCTGAATAAAGAGCCCTGATGCTATTTAGGATAAGCATGGGCTACTAACCAAAAGGTGGAAGTTCAAACTCACTAGCCATTCCAAGGGAGAAAGATGAGGTTGTCTGGTCCTGTAAAGATTTTCAGTCTCAGAAGTCCCATATAGTCAGCTATGTGACAGAATTTACACAGTGGCAGTGGGGAGCAGATGAATAACCAAACTCATTCAGATACTATTTAAATGGCTATTTAAGTAAGTATTGTTTTGTTGTTGATTTTTTGTATCATCAAGTCAATTCCAACTCATAACAACCATGTTTTCTGAGATGTGACTGATGGGTTTGAACCACTCATTTTTTTTTTTTTTTTTTGGTAGCAGTCCTGTGGTTATTCTAGAGTGCCACACTATGACTCCGAGTATTGGTTTAAAGGAATGAAATTACAAAATTATCAGTGATAACACTTCTCAAACTTCATTATACAACCATACCACTAGGGAATGTAGTTAAAATGAAGAATCACATTTAGTAGCTCTAAAATGGGGCTATGGGTCCTGAGATTCTTTCTTCCAACAAGTTCTAAGATGAGACTGGGCACCATTCCTTCAGTGGATGCTAAATGACAAGGGTATGATGAAGTCCAGAAGGCCTTCCACTACATGGGGAAAAAAACCTATACAGGGTCACTATGAATCATAATCAATTAGAAAGTATTCAACAACAACAATCCAACCAAGGCCATCGAGAGTTTGAATTGTGAAGTGTTTACTAAATCACAGACTGCTGGGTACACTGTCAACGTTTCTGATTGAATAAGTTGAGAGAATGGCCTAAACATTTATATTACTAGCAAGTTTTGGAAGATGCCAATGGTGCTAGTCTGGGGACATCACCTTGATAATCATTGTACTCTCTCCATAGCTAGGTAACTGCTATTATGCTACCTCTGCCTCATGACCACATTAAGTACAACAGAATGAACATTGCCTAGTGTTGCATCACCTTCATGATTGCCAGCATGTCCTAATACCTCCTCGTGGTTATTGTAGCTCTCCATTCTCAAGGGTCTCCTCTATTCTCATTGGCTCTCTAGTTCACCAAGCATAGTGTCTTCTTCCAGCAGTTTATCCCTTTAGATGGCTTGTCCTAAGAAAAATGAGTTGGACAATGTTTTTGTTAGGATTCATATGTTTATCATTGACTAATTTTCAAAAATCAGTTACAGGCTTTTCCTTCTAGCCTGTCTTAGTCTGGAAGGTCCAAGGAAATCTCTCTACAATAAGTGAACTGTTTTGTATTTGAAATACTGGTGTTATTGCTTAAAGTTTCATGGTAACACACATGCCACAACAGTATAACAAACTGA
>NW_006411212.1:7779-9473 GCF_000296735.1 Chrysochloris asiatica
TTTTTTCCCCCACTGGTATTGCATGGCTAGAAAACATGCGGTACCAAAATAGTGGGGGTTCTAGAGAGACAAATAAAAATGATAGGTTTTCTAAATTGGTTTTCATGTTTTACTCATTTCAAAGGCATTGATATTGGGTGGAAGCCTGTCTGACTTCTGCTTCATAGGAATTGGTGTTGGTCTGATTTTGAGTTTGGTCCTCTTTCCCTCTTGTGGTGACAGAGGTCAGACATGGTTCCCACTTGGTTTAAGCAGTTGGCACTGTAAGCAAGATTCATTGCAATGGCTCTAGACCTATGAAATGGTGAGGGTTTGTGAGAGAAATAACGAAGGTGCATGGGATAAAATATTTCAGCAGAGGTGACAGCATCAGCTTTTGGAGTTGTCTAGAGCCAATGACACACTGGTTATAAAGCATGACTGACACTGGATCTGGGTCTTCTGGAAACAACCCTGCCAGAGGCATGAGGCCATATGTGTATGCAAGGGCATAGTCCAAGGAAGAATAAAAGATTGGACTTGAGTGTTTTAAAAGGTTTATGTGTTGGACTGCATTATGGATATTGGTTTCTCCTGCCTATTATTGTAAAATTGACAAACATGTGTGAAAGGATTATTAAGAAATATGATTAAAGAGAGCTTGTAAGTCTACCTTCAGCCTATACTTGACTAGATTTGCTAAGAGGGGAGTTAGAATTTGACCAGAAATAATAGACTTCTTGATTTTTAAGGCTTTGTAGAGTATGGGGCCTTAGGCAGAATCCTGAGCCCAACCCAGAACCATCAGAGGTGGGGCATTTGCATTTGAAAAGACATGCAGAGGAACCTAGAACTACTTGGAAAACAGGAGATTTAAGCAGAGCAATAAAAACAGACAGTATGGCCTTTTGAGTTTTGGAGGCATCAAGGCAAGGAAAGTTGGTCCTTGAGAGAAAACCCCCTTCTGCTGCCATAAAGATTTACAGCCTCGGAAACTCTGTACAAGGTCACTATGAGTTGGAACCAACTCCATGGCACATAACAACAGCAACAGCAACAAGGACTGAAAGGGATCCATTGAGCCTTATGCTTGCTGGTGACCACCTGGGTCTATGTGTGAGTGGACCTGGGGAAAATGCAGTAATGAAGACAGGGACTGAGTTTGGATATATTCTATTGGTTCTCATTGACCTTGAGATAAGAGGACCATGAGGGTTGGCTGGTTGGACGCTCAGGGAGTTGTGTGAACTCCTGAGCCTAGCGACACTGACCATAGGCACTAAGACTGATAGTGAATGGGCAGATGATTTGTTTGAAGTACAGGGAGGTAGTTGTGAACTCCCAAACTTGAATCTGGTACCCATTTGACATAGCTTGGATAGTCAGGGTCAAGTTGACTAGAACTGACAAGATGATGATAAAGATGTTTGATATGGTGAGCAAGTATCAATTGCTGCAATTTGTTGGATTATACTTTTGCTTATGGATGCAGCTGCTCAAAATTCTTACCAGAATGGAAGGATCCTTGTACTCAGGAATATGCTTGTCTCCTCAATGTACTGGGTTGATAGGGATAGACATAGAAATTGACTATCAAAAATTGGGGGGAGGTGCTTTAAAGGTTCCTAGGAAACCCTATACAGAGTTGTTATGAGTCCAAACCAACTTGAAGTCACTTACCAACAAGAACAACAATAAAGGCAGGGAGTGGCTGA
>NW_006411212.1:10508-11633 GCF_000296735.1 Chrysochloris asiatica
TCTTGATTGAAGTGCACTGCCACATCTTTGTCTCCCAGAGCAGCTGGCAAATTTAAACCACCAAACTTTCAGTTTGCAGCTGAGCACTTAAATCACTGTACCACTAAGTCTCTGTGTCTTTAAATAAGATTTCTTTATTTGGCTTTTAATATTTACTTGAACATGAATTATAAAATACTAAATAATGTTGTCCATTTAAGATATTTTTATGCTATTTTATAGAGAAAATTAAATGGAGATTAGAAAACATATGTGGAAATAATATGTGGAGATTAGAAAACAAATCATGGTGAGAGAAATTTTAAAAAATCATTATAAAAAATGTCTATGTGTAGCTGTCATGGCACTATTTATTTTGAGCCAGGCACTATCAAATGCCAGAAGTTGCCATTTCATCTACCCATGGTGACATCATTCCAATTATTCTACTTAACACTGGGAACCAACTACAGTTAGTCAATTAGAATTTGGAAAACCTATTCAGACAAGATCTAAAAAAGTTAAATCAAAGAGACAGAGATATTAATAGTATAGATAGGCTAGATGTTGTTGTTAGGTTCCATCAAATCAGTTTCATTACATAGAGACTCTATGCATAACATAAAAATACAATGTCCATTCTTGAACTATTTTCACAATTGTTATATTTGAGCCCATTGTTATACCCACTGTGTCTTTGGGATACTTCCTCTTTTCCATAGACCCTCTACTTTACCAAGAATGACGTCCTTTTCCAGACAATTATTCCTTGTGATAAATGTCCAAAGTAAGTGAGTTTAACTTTTTTCATCTTCACTTCTAAGGAACATTCCGGTTGTACTTCTTCCAAGGCATATTTTTGTTTTCTGGCAGTTCATGATTCTTTCAATATTCTTTGTCAAAGCCATCATTGAAATATATCAGTTCTTCTTCAGTCTTACTTATTCATTCTCCAGCTTTCACATGCATATGATGCATTTTAAATTACCACGGTTTGGGTCAGGAGAGCCCTATTCCTCAAACTGAAATTCTAGCTCTCTAAAATTTTAAACAGAAGTTTTGCCTATTGAAAAAACATTGTTTACTTTCTTGACTGCTACTTCCATAAGCATTGATTTTGGATTCCAGTATAATGAAATCCCTGAC
>NW_006411213.1:0-648 GCF_000296735.1 Chrysochloris asiatica
AAGTCTTTCCTGCTTTTAAACCACACAGTATCCCCTTGTTCTGTTCAAATGACTGACTACCTCGTTGTCTATGTACAGATTCCACATGAGGACAAATAAGTGTTCTAGAATTCCCATTCTTTGCATTATTATACATAGTGTGTTGTGATCCACACAGCTGAATGCCTTTCCATAATCAATAAACACCAGTGAACATCTTTATGCCATTCACCTGCAGCCAGTAAGTAGGCAAGGTGATGCAGGTGTGGGCGTGCACTGGCCCAGCCTCATGAGGTCTCAGGTGGCCATTCAGAGTTGTCTGATGTGTGATCCCTCTACACCTGTGATTTCTCACGTCTGTCTGGCAGCACGCACGTATACGGGAGATTCAAATAGCCTGAGCGTGACGACCAGCCTGCTGGATATCTGGGAGGATTGTGCTTAGCTGCGGTATGCCAGTTTCATCTGCCTCAGAGGTTTCTCCAGCTCTAGTGGTCTTTCCAGCCCAGGATGTTTATACCCGTATGTCTCCTGACTTGAGGCTGGCTGCCATGGCGAGGGCTGTTTTCAAGATAGAAAAGTGATTTCTGCCTGTGCTGGGAAAAGTGGTTGACAGAGCAGAGAAGTCATCCTGCTAACACAGAGGCTGCTTTAGAAATTCAAGGGTAA
>NW_006411213.1:1123-2121 GCF_000296735.1 Chrysochloris asiatica
CCTGATAACCAAAATGTGGGCAATTCAAACCCACCAACTGCTCAAGGAAACCCTACATGGGCCGCTATGAGTTGGAACCAATTTGACAGTATGCAAAAGCAATAAAAACAACAGCACAATGATTTGGAATCCTGGTGGTGCTGTGGGATAAGCACTGGACTACTGCCAAAAGGTTGGGAGAGAAATGAGCCTGTCTGCTCCAGTAAAGAGTTAATGTCTCAGAAACTCTATATAGGTACGCTATGGGTTGGAATGGACTTACGGCATTGGATACCACAATGAATAAAGTGGAAGTAAGCTGGGACTCCTAGTGTGGACAAGCACTGGACTGAAAATCACAAGGTCAGCAGTTCAAACCCACCAGCTGCTTTTTGGAAACCATATATAAGGTCGCTATGAGTTGGAACTGATTCCATAGCACTTAAGAAGAAGTCAGTTTTCCATAATCAAATAATTTATTTTCTGGTATTTATTATCCATATTTTATAGATATGGAAATTTTGAGGTCCTGGTGTGGCACTGTAGGATAAGCATTCAACCACTGGGTCAGCTGAGCTGCAAGGTCAGTGGTTCAAACTCACCAGCTGCTCCTTGAAGCCGTATACAGGGTTGCTATGAATCAGCTCTAACTTGACACCATTTAACAATAACTGACTTTAACTTCTCAGCTAGTTGGTAGTGGGGCTTGGCCTCACACTCATGTCATTGATACACTAGCCAAGCTGAGTTCAACACGTGATCCATGTAAGAAGTTCCAGGACCCATTTAGAGGTGTGTTGAAGGCATTATTTTAAAGTTAAATCGTATAATGTCATCTGCATTTTCAATATTATTCTAACATGAATGCACAGTAGAATTTTCTGTAAGTTACATGATTTTTGATGATGACATCACTCTGGGATGTGTGATCAATTATTGCAGAATTTTCTAAGAAAGTAGTTTTAGAATACTTAGTGAAAATATGTGAATTTCAGATATTAATTCATGTTTTTCCCTTT
>NW_006411213.1:3621-4266 GCF_000296735.1 Chrysochloris asiatica
TTTGCCTTCAGCCAAAGTTTGTGAATCTTAGCTTTGGGACCAATATCCTGAAACATCGTCTTGTTTGCAGCTGGCCTGTTCTCAGGGAAATGGAGAGTCAATGGAGGTGTACAGCATTTTAAACAGTGAAGATCCAAATATTAACCCATTTTGATGAGTTCAGTGTCAATGAAGCAGATGGATCCGATTAAGTTCACCTTCCACTTCCCTTGAATAAGAATGTTCTTTTTCTCT
The DNA here is from genome assembly GCF_000296735.1 of Chrysochloris asiatica. Classification (NCBI taxonomy): domain Eukaryota; kingdom Metazoa; phylum Chordata; class Mammalia; order Afrosoricida; family Chrysochloridae; genus Chrysochloris; species Chrysochloris asiatica. The sequence continues at coordinate 3,856 of NW_006411213.1, forward strand.
TTTTCATCCTTTTCTGTTCCCTTCCATTTCTCTCCACCCATGCATGCAACATTTGTACTCTGTCCATTTATCTATGCTTATGTTATCTATCTCAATCTTATTTTATGCTAAGGGAAAATATCTTTGGCCAAAAAAGATCTTTCTAAAGTATACAACATTTGCAAATACTTACTTTTGTCTTCTAAAGACAAAACATTGTAGGTGCTGACTAGGTAGGTGTGTTCAAAGTACAGCTATAAAACACATGCTGGTGGCCTTTAAACTTTCAAAACAACAAGGCAACTTTGACTAATGACAGATACAGCCCAAAGAATAGCATCCTTTGAACAAAGTCAATGTATTTTCTTCCAAACCATCAATACACATTTGCTGTATTTATGAAACACACACACACACACACACACACACACA
>NW_006411213.1:5232-5754 GCF_000296735.1 Chrysochloris asiatica
TTGAGCCAATTGCTGCTGCCACTGTATCAATTCATCTCATTGGGGGTCTTCCTACTCTTTATTGAATCTCCGCCCTACCAAGCATGATGTCTTTCTCCAGGAACTGGTCCTTCCTGATAATATGTCTGAAGTATGAGAGACAATGTCTGGCCATTCTGGCTTCTTAGGGGCCTCCTGGCTGTACTTCTTCAAACACAGATTTGTTTGCTCCTTTGACAGTTCATGGTACTTTTAATATTCTCCTCCAACACTATAACTCAAATGGATCAATTCGTCTACAGTCTCCCTTATTCATTGTCCAAATTTCACATGCATATGAGGTTATTGAAAATACCATGGCTTGGGTCAGTTTTAGTCCTCAAAGTTAATCCTCAAACTGACATTTTTGCTCATGAACACTTTAAAACAGATCTTGTGCAGCAGACGTGCCTAATGCAATATGTCATTTGATTTCTTGACTGCTGCTACCGTAAGTGTTGCAAAATGAAGTCTGAATTTCTATCTTTTCTCCATTTTCTATAT
>NW_006411213.1:6662-7273 GCF_000296735.1 Chrysochloris asiatica
AAAAAGAGAAGATACTAGAGAGACAAGGTTTAGTCCAAGGGAGCATCTTGATAGAACACCTTAATTCAAAAGTATAAGGCTATGAAGCTCAGCATTTGAATCTTAGAAAGTAATGCCCAATCAGATAAATTGATGGACTCTGTTTTTCATGCAACATATTATTCTATTGTAATGAGGGATCTACATTACCCTTCAGAAATAAGCACTTTATAAACTCTCCTACTTACTTCAACCCTCATGTGCTTGATCATGGGGAAACTGTAGAATGAAAGAGACTGGTGACTATTCCTGAATATTTTCCGGGAAGTTAGAGCAGAAACAAAGCTAAAAAACTTTCATCCTCTCTCTATCCCTGCTCCCCTACACTACCACTTTTACCTGTAGGTTCCTTGGTAGACTAACTCATGGATATTAGCACATGCTGATCCGTCAGCTGAAAATGTTTAAGAAAAACATCCTAGGCAAATATCCAACACCTCTACTGCATAGTTTATCAAAGTTCTGGTTAATCAAGATATCCTTTAACACTTGGGAAAAGAAGGATTTTACTACATGAGGTACATCATTGTTATGACCGAAATCAAACAGAGTTGGAGTAGATGTGTGAGGGG
>NW_006411213.1:7609-8586 GCF_000296735.1 Chrysochloris asiatica
AAGGGTATCTGAATCAATTATCCATCATAGGACAGACTCCCTTAGGCCACCATGTCTAGACATTTCTCTTGCTGAAGGGTACCCAGGAACCATCCTTTGTCCATAGAAAGATAGAAAAGGTGTGGCTGGAGTCAGTGTAAATAACTTATCATTCATATTCTAATGAATTTATGTCTCCAACTTTATTTTCTTGTGGGTAATGGGAAGTGAAACAGAGTTTCCATCTTTTAATGTTCACATAGGGGACCCTCAATTATTTATATGGTAGCAAACTCTGGAAAGAACAACTTCACTTAACAACTGAAAAGTAAACCAAATCTGTTGTCATCAAGGAAATTCTGATTTACACAATTCAAATGGACAGAGTAGAACTGCCTCAGAGGGGTCTCAAGACTGTTCTCTTTAGGCACACATACGGTCATATCTTTCTTCCTTAAACTGGCTGGTGGGTTCCAATTACCAACCTTTCCATTAGCAGCCAAGCACTTAACCACTTTGCCACCAGGGTTTCTTAACAAATGGAGAGATTAATTGTTTTTAAATGTTTTATTGCAAATTATATGGTAGTTTACATGAGAGAACTTTAGTTTTACATTCATTCCATCGTATATCATCTCATTGCCATGGTTCCAAACCCCTCCATGCATCATCAACCAGCCAAAGAGTATATCCTAGAAACCTGTCCCCTACACTTCCCCCCTCCTCTCCCTTGCCCCAGTTTTCGGTCCACATTCCCTTTTCCTCTCTGGATCCAAAGTCCCCCGATCGCTTCATCACTCCATGTCATAATCTCTGTCTCCATCTCAGGCACCTCTGTTTCTCTGGGTAGGGTCCCACTCTCAGTTCTTCTCCGTTGAAGGTCCCAGATAGCTCCGCTTCTAACCTGTAGAATTAATCACTCCCTTCCTTGTTCCAAATCGCCTACCTTTGCATTTCCAACCCTCATAATCCGTCCTGATAAGCATTCTTCACTACAG
>NW_006411213.1:10351-11145 GCF_000296735.1 Chrysochloris asiatica
GTGAAGTCTTTTGATGTACATAAGTTTTTAATTTTTAGTATGTCCCACTCATCTATTTTATCTATTTTTGCTTGTGTGGTTTTCATAATGTTTTGTAGTCCATGTATTCCCATCATTAGTGCCTTCACATTTGTACCAAACTTTTCATTGATGACCTTCATAATTCTGGGATTCACAGTTAGGTCCTTAATCCATGTTGAGTTGGTTTTTGTATAAGGCATGAGGTGAAGGTCTTGTTTCAGACTTTTGCATATTGTTTTCCAGTTCTGCCAGCACCATCTGTTGAAAAGACTATCTGCTCCCCATGGGACATATTTTGGTTTTTTGCCAAAGATCAATTGGCTGTATGCAGATGCATTAATTTCTGGATTCTCGATTTTGTTCCATTAATCTATGTACCTTTCGTTGTATAGGTACCAAGCTGTTTTGACCTATGTAGCCATGTAGTATATTTTAAAGTTGGGGAGTGACAGGCCTCCAACCTTACTCTTATTCTTAAGCAGTGCTTTGCTTATCCTGAGTCTCTTTCCTTTCCATATAAAGTTTGTAATTGCCTTTTCCATCTCTTTGAAGAATGTCGTTGGTATCTGGATTGGTATTGCATTATATGTGTAAATTGCTTTGGTCAGTATTGACATTTTCACAATGTTGAGTCTTCCTGGAGCATGGTATATTCTTCCATTTTTGTAAGTCTCTTTGGTTGTTTTGTAGTTTTCTTTGTATAAGTCCTTTGTTTCTCTGGTTACATTTATTCCAAGATATTTCATCCTTTGGGTGGCTATTGTAAATGGTAC
>NW_006411214.1:0-579 GCF_000296735.1 Chrysochloris asiatica
AGCAAACCCTCTTCCAAGACTAAGACTCAGTGGGAATACAGGCTCTGATTGGTGACCACGTTAGTCACCAATCATAAGAAGTGAGGGGAAAACAGCAGTGAAGCTGCAAGCTAAGTCCTACAATGTTCAATAGACTCCTGTGAATCCAGGTGGAGACCTGGTTGGTCAGCAGTGTTGCAAGACATGGGGACTCTTGGATCCAGAGCTAGCAACATAGCCACAGAGTAGTAGAGTGGAGGGTGAAGCTTCCAGCTGATAAGAAGAGAGGGCATATGCATAAGAATACCCACACTTGCAGATAATACCCACTTGACCTTGCTTCAATGACTGGATGATTAGAGCTCAACTAGAAGAAAAGAAGAGGGGGAAAAAAGAGTAATCTAATACAATTTGATGAACTTGACCTACGCTTATGGATGCAGTAGCTCTAAAGAGGGAACAAATCTTTACAGCAAAAATCACTCCCACCCCTCCATACACAGAGTAGACAGGGATGGGCCACTTGGATATTGGCTACCCAAAGTGGGGGGGAGGGGGCTACAAAGGCAAGAAGTGACTGGCTTACAAGCTTTCAAGAGG
>NW_006411214.1:864-9615 GCF_000296735.1 Chrysochloris asiatica
TGTGTGCTGATGATGGGGGAGGCAGGCTTGCAGAGTATACCCTGTGGTTGGTTGATGATGCATGGAGAGGATTGTAACCATGGCAATGAAATGATATATGATAGGATGAATGTAAAACTAATGTTCTCCCATGTAAACAATCACATAATTCACAATAAAACATTAAAAAAAAAAGGAATATTTATACCACAGGCATTGGCAAATGCTCATCCCACAACTAGTTGTTGAACATTTATCAACACACCAATGATACTGGAAGATATTGATAGTTATTGGAACTAAGCTGTTCTTAGTATATAAGTTTTGGTGCTATTGTTTAGCCATTTCCTAAAATACAAACCTTGCCTAGTATTTTCTAGTTTCCACTTATTTTCATTTTTCTTTATATTTCTTCTCCAGAATAATCTGCCTCTTCCCTTTCTAGCTTTTTTTCACCCCACCTTTATTGTAAACTCATCTTCCTCCTGAATCTCTTCACAGAAGGAATTCTACAATTCCTTCAGTATTCTAAGGTCATGGCTTTACTTGACTATTATTCAACACACAGGAGAAACTTTTCCTATCACGTGCCCTTCAATTCTGGAATTTGAATTATAGATTTAATAATGTTGATTTTAATGCTAGGTGTAATGTCAATTTGAGACAGATACGCATTAAAGTCAACTTATAGAATGAAAAAGTTGGTATCACATAGATAAAATGTTATCTGTTTTGCTTCCTTAGCCCTTGTATTTAACTCACATTTTTACTTATATAATAATCACTGAACAAAGGAAATAAATCATTTTAATAAAAGAAGAGAGTAATGAAGGAGAACTATGGTGATCATTACTTCCTTGATTAGTTTTAGGAAGCACATTTGTAAATGTGGTTTAGGAAGAGATAGTCTTTTAAAGTATTATTGTTGTTGTTAGATGCACTTGAGTTGGTTCTATCACAGAGGGACCCATGTTCAACAGAAGGAAACATAGTCAGTTCTGCACCATTCTTGCAATTGCTGTCATGTTTGAACCTGTATTTGCACCCCAGTATGTTGATGCATATCTTTGAGAGTCTTCCTCTTTTTCACTGATCTTCTACTTTATAACATGATGCCTTCCCTAGGGACTAGTCTATACTGATAACACTTCCAAGTATGTGAAACAAAGTCTTGCTATCCTTGCTTCTAAGGAGTATTCTGGCTATTCTTCTTTAAAATCTATTTGCTCATTCTTCTGGCAAGTCACTGTACATTCTATATTTTTTAGATATAATGTGGCTCATTTTCCATTTTTCTTTTTATCAATGAATAGCCCTATATTACCAAATAAGTTTAAATGATTGAAAAAAGCAATCAGTAAAGATATTCTATGAAATATGATGTATTTTTAGAAGCATTACAATTGTAGTGGTTCTCAAACTGTGGTCCTTGATTAGCAACATCTGCACCTAGAAACTTGTTATATGAGAACATTCCATCCCAGTCCTACTGAATCAGAAGCTCTGTTGGGGAGGTCCTGCAATCCCTACTTTGGCAAGGCCTCCAAGTGAATCTGATGTCTGCTAACTTTATCCTGGGAGTGGAAAATAGAGTTCACTGTCAATGTCCTGCATTATTTTGATCTGAAAGGGAACATGGGATTTGAAATAAGATATGAAGTCCAGGTGTGGCTGTGTAGGATAAACACTGGACCACAGGGTTGGTTTGAATCACCAGGTGTCAGTTCAAACCTACCAGCTGCTCCTTGGAAACCCTATATGGGTTGCTATGAGTCAGAACTGATTTAATGGTACTTAACAAGAGCATGCATATGTAGCTCAGATCTAGTATTTACCTTCCTTTGTGTAACCTACTATGTTTCCTCATTAGAATGAATGCTTTCTTATTAAGTAGGGATAATAACATCACTTAAGTAAAAAAGTTGTTGTTAAGTACCATAGAGTCGGTTCCGACTCATAGTGACCCTGTGAAGGGTTTCCGAAGCTATAAATCTTTTATGTTAAAACACATGTGAATTATACATTGTTCAAGAAGTACTATTAATAATAATGACACTGGAAAATAACTAATGATCTGAGTTAACTTGCACTAGCGTCAGATAGGAGCTCTGGTAGCGTAGTAGTTATGAATTGGGCTGTGAATCGCAAGGTCGGCAGTTTAAAACTACCAGCTGTTCTGCAGGAGAAAGATGAGGCTTTCTCCTCCTATAAAGATTTACACCTTGGAAACCCTGTGCAGGGTCACTATGAGTCGGAACCAACTCCATGGTACTCAACAACAACAACAGCAGTGAGTAGTCCTGGTGTGGTGCTGCAGGTGAGTGTGCTATACTGCAAGGTTGGTTTGAACCACAAGGTTGGCGATTCAAGCTCACCAACTACTCTTCCAAAACCTATACGGGGTTGCTATGAGTGAGAATGAACTCGATGGCACTTAACACTAACAACAGTAGTAAGGAGCCCTGGAATGGTGCTGTAGGGTAAGCACTGGTTGCTAACTGCTAGGTGGGTGCTTAAACTCACAACAATCTCTTGGAAACCCCCTACAGGGTCCTGAGTAGAAAGCAACTCAATGACACACAATAACAACAACAACATAGTAGTAAGCAGGTCTCAAGACCTGGATTTATAACCACTGACTATCTTAAAGGTTAATGCATTATTTTAACATAACAGCAGACAGATAACAGAAAATTAAAACAACCCTTCCATCAAAAACTGAAAATGAAGCAACACCCTCAAAAAGCCACAACCCTAAAAATGAAAATAACCTTCCTCAAACGCAGATCTATTATCAAATGTATAATTCATGATGAATAGATTGATAATATATTTTATATCCACTGCCTATTAAATGTTTTAATAGCAACACTTTGCCATTTAACAGATTTTGGCATAAAAAATCCTCTGGTGGCATTAATTCCATACAACCATGAAAAGAATCCTTGCTAAATGCCAGCAAATGAGGTGGTAATAACATCAGACTTCTTTGCTCAGCAGGAAGCCACTCAGGAGGAACAAAAGATCTGCTTTGAAATCCTTTAATTTTACAATACGAAACAATTATTTGAGGCTCAGGTAGGCTTCATGAGCCATTTAAGTTGAGGATGTATTAACATGTGAAATAAGATGTATCGATTTTACAAAATGATGTATTTTTGAAATTTAGCATTCAAACTCCTAAGCGTGACTGCCAGTGTTTCTTTAGCTGTGTGATGGGGAGCCCCTTGCTCTCCTTCCCACACACCTGTGTTTACATTGAGGCCTTGGCAGTACATGACCTCGCAGCCATCCTTCACTCACAGCTTTCGGTTTGCTTTCAGCCATGGCAAGCTGAGCTGTCCCTACACTCTCACTAGCCAGCATTGCTAGAATGTTGACTTAGGAGTCCTAAGCTTGGAATTTAATATAAATCAGTTTGTTGGAATTCACTCATTTAAGAATGTTGCACAGACATTTTCTTAAATTCTAACTGGAATTGATTATGTCTTGTAAATAGTGTTGAACTTTAAAATGCAAGCAGGAGGGAAAATGTTTTCATATAACTTTCTACTTTTTATATGGATTTAATATATTTCCCCATCTGCATCTTCTGGAAAATAGGGATCATGGACTTGAAAATAAGCTAGTTATTTAGGAAAATTGATAGCAAGCAGTTGAAGAAGTTAATGGTATTTTGAGACTTCTTGGACTTCATATAGAACACATTAAAGTAATTGAAATCTATAATATAACATGTTTTTTAGTGAAAGTTAAAATTAAGTTTTTGCGTGCTGCTTTTCTTTCCTGTTTGTATTGTGGTGAGGTATACATAAAAACATATGCCATTATGACAACTGGATGCTGCTTTTTTCATGAAAAAAGTTCATGCAGAATTAACCTTTTTTTTTTTAAGAGCTATGTATGTTAGAACTCGATGGATAAACAATAAAATGCATTGGCCTCTAGATTTCTTGGCAAATCAAGATTAGTTTTTAGTGCTCTGAGAGTAACTGAAACAACCAATTGGCAATCATTCATTAATTGATACCTAAATAATTTTAAACTATTCATTTATAGTTACAAGCTCTATGTAGAGCTTGCTTCGATGAAGACAATCACATAGTGGTGCAGAAGACAATCAGTTTTCCCCCTCAAGGTGTTAAAAATTTATTATTGGTTGTTGTTAAGTGCCATCCAGTTGGTTCTGACTCATAGAGAACCTGTATAGGGTTTCCAAGAAGCTACTGGTGACTTTGTGGTTAGCAGTCCAACACGTATCCAACAGAGCCACACCAGAACATCATAATATCATATAAGCAATAGAGGAAGTGTAGACTACACTTGGAAACTGTAGGAGGGGTTCCCAACACTGGTTTTTAGGGACCAGGAAATATTGCACAAAGGAAGATACAGCCAAGCTGAGACCAGAAATTTGAGTATGGGTAAGCCACACAACAACAATAAAATCTGTTTCAGATGGAATACCGAGCTTGTGTGAATTCCCAAAGGTAATAGCATATTTCTACAAATTTAATCAGAAGGACTTGTATCATTAATCCTTCTCAAATAGCTCTAGCAATGAATATACAATTTTATAGATTTTGATGTGTTTAAGTGTAACAGAAACTGATTTTTTTCAAAAAAAAATCTAATTTGAATTTTCTTCAGAAAGCAAACAATTTGTTAGGTGCCACCGAGACAGCTCCTACTCATAGCAACCCTATGAACAATAGAACAAAACACTGCCAGGTCATGTGCCATCCCACAATTATTGCTGTGTTTGAGACCTTTGTAGTCACTTAGTCAATCCATCTTCTTTAGGGTCTTACTCTTCTTCATTGACTCTCTCCCTAACATGATGTTTTCCTCCAGGGGCTGATTCCTCCTCATTACATGTGCAAAGTATGTAAGACTCATGGAATAGCTCTTTCATTTAGAGATTTTGGGCATATTTTGAGTTAAAAAGGAAGAGCACAGATTATCTAAATAATTTAAGTACTATGTTGTAATCAACAAAATGTCAAGAGGAGGCTGATTGTAAATTATATTAAAATGAAATATATTTTTGTCCGGGTTTGATGGTGGAGAGGGTAAAGGAGCAGTGAAGATCTCTGTCAGCAATACCACAGAATACCAGGCAAAGTGGGTTGAGGGCAGAGCTCCAAAACTCTGAACCACATAAGTAAGAATATTTTAACAGTTTGAAGGCTTATAGCTAGTGGAACTTGTAGCAGAAGCAGGAAATTTCATACTTTAGAATCTGCTGGGCTTGGCTGCCCAGAGCCTACAACTTGGGCAAGACCAAACGGCAAGACAAAGCAGTGGAGCAGAGCCCCTACAAAATAATGCCATAGGAACCTCAGAGCAAAGGTGGCCAATACATTATGTTGTTTTTGCTTTGTTCTGATTTTTTTTTTTTTTTTTTTTGGTATCTGTTCATTGGCCCTCCACTGTTTGCACACCTCCATTCTGGTGACTAGAGAAGGTGCCTGAGTGAGTGGACAGCCCCCACTCCCACCACTGGTGGGTTCTTCTGCCATGCGTGTATACAGATACTCTCAGCATTTAAAGAGACCAGCAGTCCAAAGGCCAGCCCTGAACAGTTTTCTGTTTTGTTTTGTTTTTAATACGGAAAAGGCCAGAACAAGGGGTGTGGAGAGGAGGAGAGAGTTTAAAAACAAAACAGGCAGAAAATTAAATCCCGAAGTAAAGCATAACAACCAACAGTGACATCTTGAAATTTATCAAGCAACCTTGAAGGCAACAAGCTGAAAGAGAACATTAAAATCATATCCATATTAGACTACAAATTTTCTTTTCTTTCTTTCTTCTCTTCTTCCTCACCCTTTTCTGCAATTATAGACTAAAGTACCCAATCTAATTGTTGCTTTTTTTTTTTTTTTGCTGTTGCTGTTTTGCTGTTTTTGTTCACCCTTTTACCTTTGAATAACTATTTCTCTATATATATTACCCAAAGAGACAGCAACTGCTACCACATAGTCAAGCTACAACCACACTCTATAAAGTACCAAAATCTAGGCAAGAACCAATATAAACTGCCATACACCAGGGAGGCAGACAATGTCTGTGACAGTTACTCTGAGTTAAGCAATAACAAGAGTGAAAAGGGAAGCCCACATCCTGATCACATCTACCTGGAAGCAAATAAAAGCATAAAAAATACAAAAACACATACTCAATTAAGTATTAAGGCCACAGATAAACACTAAACATGCCCAAGAAGCAAAAGCAGATCACTATATCAACACATGTCCAGAAACAAGATAAAATGTCTGAGACAAATGATGTAGAGGTGGATTTGGACTACATTCTGTAAGAAGGGCAGGCCTTGGAAATGCCTGAGAAGGAATTCATAACAATGATTATAAAATGTTTCAAAACACCTTACAATGGAGTTGAGAAAAATAAGGAAGAAGTCAGGAAAGTGCTACAGGAACAAACAAGTAAGATAGATACAACATTGGATATAATTCAAACCTACAGAAAGAGGTCCAAATGATCAACAATAGAATATCATAAATAGACAATACACTGAAAGAGCAAAGGCATAGAATAGAAGAGATGATAGGCAGAACTAGCTAACTAGAAGACAAATCTCTCAATACCACTAAGATAGAAGAGCAGACAGAAAAAAAAGGATGAAAAAAATCTGAAGAAAGTCTAAGATTAATGTTGGACAACATGAAGAAGAATAACTTAAGAATTATTGGCATTCAAGAACAAGAAAAATCACACAAGTCCACAAAGGAAATAGTTAAAGAACTGCTAGAAGAAAATTTCCCTAACTTCCTGAAAAGTGAAAAGATAAACATTCAACAAGCTCAATGAACCTCAGGAAGGATAGACCCCAAAAGAAGACGTGACATATCATAATCAAGCTCTTCAAAATCAAAGATAAGGACAGAGAAAAGAGAAGCTTTACATAAAAAGTCAAGTAAGTCAGATTAAACTTGCATCTCTCAGCAGAAACCATGCCAGCAAGAAGGCAATTGGGAGACATATATAAAACCCTGAAAGAAAAAAATACCAAGCAAGAATCCTTTATTCAGCAAAGCTATCTATCAAATACAATGGTATAACCAAAACATTGCAGGATAAACAGAAGCTAAGGGATTTTGTCAAAGCCAACCCCACTCTACAAAACATCCTAAAGGGAACTCTGTGAACAGAAAACCAACAAGAACAGATAAGAATCAGTGACTGACATACCTAGCAGCACCTCTCAGAACTAAATCAACAAAAAGAATAGTTGAGAACAGAATGAAACTATCAGAACAAACTCAGAATCTGGGAGGTCATTCTATGATCAAAACAATTACAATGTAAAAGAAGGTAAACACGTAGGAACACAGTTGCAGATGGTGAGAAGGTCAGATAGATTACAGGATAAAACAGACTGTACTATATTGAGGGAAAAGTTAATGGAATATGAAGTAACCTAAAAAAAAATTAACACTTCAGAACATATCAAGAATATGAAAATCCAAAAACATGGAAACATTGAAACTATGAGGAAACTCACAAGAAAGAACCCAAAAAGCATGAACTCAACAAATAACACACATTAAGGGCATACTGTTTGTCTCCCAAACAGTAGATGTGAAAATGGAACCAAAGGAAATTAAAAGGATAATAACAGAATACTGTGAAGAGTTGTACTCCAACAAACTTGAAAGCTTAGAAGAGAAGGAAACATCTTTAGAAAACATGACCTACCTCAACTTACACTGAGTGAAATAGGAAAGCAGAACAGACCCATAATAATGGAAGAAATTTATCAGATCATCAAAATCTCCTAACCAAAAGAAGTCCATGCCTAGGTGGCTTCACTGGTGAGTTCTACCAAATAGTCAGGGAAGAGCTGTCACCAATTCTACTCAAATTATTCCAGAATATAGAAGAGGATGGAAAACTTCCTAATACATTTTATGAAGCAAGCATAACCCTCATACCAAAACCAGGGAGGGCGCCACTAAGAAAGAAAATTATAGACCAATATCCTTTATGAACATAGATACAAAAATTCTTAATACAATCCTAGCCAACAGAATCCAGCAGCACATCAAAAAGATAATACATCATGATCAAGTGGGATTCATATCAGGCATGCAAGGATGGTTCAACACTAGAAAAACGATCAACGTAATCCATCATATAAATAAGAAAAAAGAAAAGAAACACATAATCATATCGATTGATGCAGAAAAGGCATTTGACAAAATCCAACATCCATTCCTGATAAAAACACTCAACAAAGTAGGAACTGAAGGGAAATTCTTCAACATAATTGAAAGCATATATAAAAAACCAACAGCATTTATTATTCTCAATGGAGAGAAACTGAAAGCCTTCTTTCTGCAAACAGGACCCAGACAAGTATGCCCTTTATTGAAAGCATATATACAAAACCAACAGCATATATTCTTCTCAATGGAGAGAAACTGAAAGCATTCCCTCTGTGAAAAGGACCCAGACAAGTATGTACTTTGTCACCACTCCTATTCAATATTGTGCTGGAAACCTTAGCAAAAGCTAGATGGCAAAACAGGGAAATTAAAGGCATCCAAATTGGCAAAGAGGAAATGAAACTCTCTCTATTTGCAGATGATATGATCCTATACATAGAAAACCCCAAAGACTCAGTAAAAAAGCTCCTAGACCTCATTGGAAGATACAGCAAAGTGGCAGGATATAAGATCAGCATACAAAAATCAGTTGGATTCCTCTATACCAAAAATGACAGTGCTGAAAAGGACATTAGGAAAGCAA
>NW_006411214.1:10395-11544 GCF_000296735.1 Chrysochloris asiatica
AAAGCAATAAGGTACTTCCTCATAAGTCTGGAAATAGAAATACCTTATGATACAGCTATTGCTCTACTTGGTATTTACCCACAAGAAATACGAGCCATAACACGAGTAGATATAGGCACACCAATGTTCATAGCAGCACTATTTACAAAGCAAAAAGATGGAGACAGCCAAAGTGCCCATCAATGGAGGACTGGATAAACAAACTGTGGTACATACACACACAATGGAATATTATGCTACCTTTAAGAACAACAAAGAATCTGTAAGCTATCATATAATATGGATGAACCTTGAGGACATTATGTTGAGTGAAATTTGTCAGCCACAAAAGGAGAAATACTGCATAGAACCACTACTGTAAAAGACTAAGAAAAAGAACCCATAGTAAAGGGGAGGGAGATTCTTTGCTGGTTACCAGGATGTGGGGAGTGGGGTGAGGGGAGGGATGGTAAGGTGGAGTATAGGTAGGGAATAGACACAGGATAGTTTGGGTGCTAGAAGGGGGGCCATACACAAGAAGGGGGAGGGGAATGGAAGAACAAGGCGGATGGGAAAACAATTAGGCAGGTTTGCATGGGCTAAGTGAAACAAAGGTAAACAATGATGTATGCACAACCTTGGAACAACTCGGCTCTGGGATACAGAGATTGAGACATGGTTGGAATGGGCAAAAGGAGGGAAATAATGTTAAGATGCTTGGCTGTCTCTTGAATCTTGGTTTCCTTGGCATACCATTATAAAATAGACACTTGAGGGAGAGAGAAAAGAATAGCCAGAAATATCACCACAGAAAGCTTGTAAGTCCATCTTCTGCCTATTACTTATTGGAATACCTAAAATTTCAACGATCAGCTCGAGAAGATAAAGCCAAATACTATAATAAAATATGCAAAGATATAGAGTTGGAAAACCAAAAGGAAAGAAAATGGTCAGCATTTCTTAAGCTGGGGGAACTGAAGAAAAGATTCAAACCTGGATTTTTGTTATTGAAAGATTCTCTGGGCAAATTATTGAATGATGGAGAATGCATCAAGAAAAGATGGAAGGAATACACAGAGTCATTGTACCAAAAGGAAATGGTTAAAGTTCAACCATTTCAAGAGATACCATATGAACAAGAGCCAATGATACTCAGGGAGGAAGTCCAAA
>NW_006411215.1:0-1031 GCF_000296735.1 Chrysochloris asiatica
TGGTGTCAGTTCCGACTCTTAGCTACCCTGTACAGGGTTTACAAGGCTGTAAGTCTTTACAGGAGCAGAAAGCCTCATCTTTCTCCTGCGGAACAACTGGTAGTTTCGAACTGCTGACCTTGTGGTTCACAGCCCCATTCGTAATCACTATGCTACCAGAGCTTCTAAAGGTCATATATCACACTTGAATTTAGTGAAACATATTACATAATATTACTTAAAGATTATGCTACCTTTTTTTTTTTTTTTTTCAGAAACTGCTTACAAGGGTGGCATTAGTCAATAATCACAATTAGCAAAACATTTTCAAAAAAGTATTCCTTTAAGATAAGAAAATAAGGCAAGTTTTACCCACAAGAAATACGAGCCATTACATGAGTAGATAAATGCACACCAATGTTCACAGCAGCACTATTTACAATAACAAAAAGATGGAGACAGCCAAAGTGCCCACAACTGAAGAATGCATAAACAAACTGTGGTACATACAAACAATGGAATATTATGCTACCTTGAAGAATAACAAGGAGGCTGTAAACCACCACATAACATTGATGAACCTTGAAGGCATTATGTTGAGTGAAATTACTTTAGTAATTTCACAAAAGGAGAAATACTACATAGGAGCACTAATGTAAAAGACTAAGAAAAAGAACCCATACTAAAGGGGGAAGGGATTCTTTGCTGGTTGCTGTGATGTCAGGGATGGGTGAAGGAAGAGAGGGGAAGGTGGACCACAGAGTAGGTAGGGAATAGACACATGATAGTTTGGGTGCTAGAGAGGGGGGCAATGTACAAGAAGTGGATGGGAATGGAAGAACAAAGCAGATGGGAAAACAACAAGGCAGGTTTGCATGCTCTAAGTGGGACAGAGGTAAATAATGATGTATGCACAACCTTGGAACAACAGGGCTCTGGGATACAGGGATTGAGACATGGTTGGAATGGGGAAAAGGAGGAAAATAATGTTAAGATGCCTGGCTGTCTTATGAATATTGGTTTCCCGGGCATACCATTATAAAATAGACACT
>NW_006411215.1:4078-5209 GCF_000296735.1 Chrysochloris asiatica
CCATCTTTATTCACACTCCAGCTTTCACAAGCATATGAGGTTACTGAAAATACCATAGATTGGATCAGGCACACCATATTCCTCAGTCTGACATCTTTGCTCTTCAACATCTTAAAACAGTCTTTTATAGCAGATTTGCTAATGTAATATGTCATTTGATTTATTGACTGCTGCTTCCATGAGTGTTTATAATTGATCTGAACAAAGTGAAGTCTTTGACAACTTAAATCTTTCCCCATTTATGCTGATATTATTTATTTGTCCAGTTTTGAGGATTTTTTTTTTCTCTTGACATTGATATCTAACCCATACTGAAGGTTTGCTCTTTGATTTTCATCAGTATGTATTTTAACTCATCTTCACTTTCAGTAAGCAATGTTGCATCATCTGCATAGCACAAGTAGTTAATGAATCTTCTTCCAATTTGATACCACATTCTTCATATAATCCAGCTTCTCGGATTAAGTGCTCAGCATACAAACTGAATAAGTGTGGCAAAAGAATACAATCCTGGTACACACCTTTCCTAAATTTAAAACATTCAGTGTTCTCATTTTCTCTTTGAACAACTGCCTCTTAGTCTAACTACAGGTTCTTCATAAGCACAACTATGTATTCCAGAATACTCATTCTTCTCAAAGTTGTCCAGTTTTTCATGATCCACACTTTGCATCATAAAACTTTGAATAGTCAATAAAGCAAGGTAAACATATTTATAAGATTCTCTGCTTTCATCATCAAGCATATCCTTTGTTCTATGGAGTCTTATAAATCTAGCCTGGACCTCTGGCAGGTCTCTGTCAATGTACTATTGCAGACATTTTTAAATCATATTTAGAAAAATTTTACTTGATTGCAACATTAATGATATTGTGTGATGATTTCTGAATTCCATTGTGTAACTTCTCTTTGGAATGGGTAAAAATGTTGATCTTTTATAATCAATAAGCCAGGTAGATATCTTTCAAATTTATTGACATAGATGACTGAGTGCCTCTAGTGCTGAATCAATTTGTTGCAATATTTCAATTTGTTTTCATCAATTTTTGTTGTTGTTGCTGTTAAGTACTGTGGAGTCAGGTCCAACTCATAGTGATCCTGTACAGGGTTTCTGAGGCTGTAAATCTTTAC
>NW_006411215.1:6739-9612 GCF_000296735.1 Chrysochloris asiatica
TGGACTCAAGCATTGCAACAATAGTTAGCTTGGCCCTGGACTGGACATTGCTTCATTCTGCTGTGCATAAGGTAACTTAACTATGAGTCGGTGCTGACTCAATGGCACCTAACAACAACAACAATGGCTAATGATCGTGAATATTTCTTCACATGTTTGTTGCTGCCTGGATCTTCTCTTTGGTGAAGTGTCTGTTCATGTCCTGTGCCAATTTTTTTAAATTGGGTTATTTGTCTTTTTCTTGTAGAGGTGTTGTAGTTTTTTCTATATATTTTAGAAATGAGTCCCTTGTCTGAAGTGTCATTGCAAAGGATTTTTTCCCATTCTGTGGGTTCCCTTGTTACTCTTTGGTTAAGTCTTGTGATGCACATAAGTCTTTAATTTTTAGTATGTCTCATTCATCTATTTTTTTCTACTTTTGTTTATGTAATTTTCAAAATGTTTGGTAGTTTGTGTATGCCCAGAATTAGAGCCCTCATATTTGTCCCTATTTTTTCATTGATGACCTTTATAATTTTAGGATTCACATTTAGGTCTTTAATCCATTCTGAGTTGGTTTTTGTATAGGGCATGAGGCAAAGGTCTTGTTTAAATCTTTTGCATATCACATTCCTGTTCTGTCAACACTTTCTGTTAAAGAGACTATCTCCTCCCAATGCAGTATACTTAGGTACTTTGTTGAAAATCAGTTGGCTGTATATGGATGGGTTAATTTCTGGATTCTAGATTCTGTTCCATTGATCAGTGTATCTTTCATTGTACCAGTACCAGGCTGTTCTGACTACTGTTGCCATGTAGTAAATTTTGAATTCAGGTAGTGAGAGGCCTCCAGCCTTGTTCTTCTTAATCAGTGCTTTGCTTAACCTGATTCTTTTTCCTTTTCATATAAAGTTTGTGATTGTTTTTAACATCTCTTTGAAGAATTGTGCTGGAATCTGGATTTGGATTGTATTATATATATAAATTGCATTGGGCAGTATTGATATTTTCACCATGTTGAGTCTTCCTATTCAGAAACATTGTGTGTTCTTCCACTTCTGTATGTCTCTTTTGGTTTCTTGCAGTAGTATTTTGTCATTTTCTTTGTATAAGTCCTTTGTTTCTCTGGGTACATTTATTCCTAAATATTTCATCTTTGGGTGGCTATTGTAAGTGGTATTGCTTGCCTAATGTCCTTTTCAGTGCTGTCATTGATACTCTAGTGGAACCCATCTGATTTTTGTATGTTGATCTTGTGCCCTGCCATGTTGCAGAATCTGAAAATGATGTCTAGTATTTGTTTTGTTTTTTAACTGACTCTTTGGGGTTTTTCAATGTATAGGATCATATCATCTCCAAATAGAGAAAGTTTTACTTCCCAATGCCAAGTTGGATGCCTTTAATTTCTCTATCATGCCGTATAGCTCTGGCTAATACTTTCAAAACAATATTTAATAGGAGTGTTGACAAAATTCATCCTTGTCTGGTTCATGTTCAGAGAGGGAAGGCTTTCAATTTCTCTCTGTTGAGAGTGATGTAGGCTGTTGGTTTTGTATAAATGCTCTTGATTATGTTGCGGAATTTCCTTTCTATTCCTACTTTGTTGAATGCTTTTATCAGGAATGGATGTTGATTTGTCAAATGGCTTTTCTGCATCAATTGATATGATCATGTGGGTCTTTTCCTTTTTCTTATTTATATGGAGGACTACATTGATTGTTTTTCTAATGTTGAACCATCCTTGCATCCCTTTTATGAAACCTCATTGGTCATGGTGTATTAATTTTTGGATGTGCTACTGGATTCTGTTGGCTAGGATTTTGTTGAGAATTTTTGTGTCTATATTCATGAGGGATATTAGTCTATAATTTTCTTTCTTAGTGATGTCCTTCCCGGGTTTTGGTATGAGGGTTATGCTTGCTTTATAAAGGGAGGAAGTTTTCCATCCCCTTCCTTATTCTAGAATAATTTGAGTAGAATTGGTGATAGTTCTTCCCTGAAATGTTTGGTACAACAAACTAGTGAAGGTATCTGGACTTCTTTTGGCTGGGAGTTTTTTGATGACATGATCAATTTCTCCTTTTGTTATGGGTCTGTTCAAGTTTTCTATTTCACTCTGTATAAATTTAGGTAGGTCGTGTTTTTATTAAAATGTATAGATCGCTCCTAAATTTTCGAATTTGTTAGAGTACAACTCTTCATAGTATTCTGTTATTATCCTTTTGATTTTGTTTGGTTCCATTATGACATCGCCCATGTGGTTTCTAATGTGAGTTATTTGTGTCCTCTCCATCTTTCTTTTGTTGGTTTTGCCAATGGTTTGTCAATATTATTAATCCTTTTAGAGAACCAGCTTTTTGTTTTATTTATACTTTCTCTATTTTTTGTTTTCCATCTCATTTATTTCTGCTCTAATCTTTATTATTTCTTTTCTTTTGGTGACTGTAGGTTCCCTCTGTTGGTCTGTTTCTAATTGTTGGAGATGCTGTGTTAATGTGTTAATTTTGGTTCTTTCCTCGTTTTGGATGTGCACATGTATAGTTATAAATTGTCTCCGCAGCACCACTTTCGCCGTGTCCTCAAGATTTTGATATGATGTATTTTCATTATCGTTTGTTTCTAGGAACTTTGTGAATTCACATTTAATTTCTTCTAATACCCAGTTGCTTTTCAGCAGGGTGTTATTCAGTTTCCATGTATTCAACTTTATATCCTTGGTCTTCTTATTGTTGATTTTTAGTTTTATAACATTGTTGCCTGAAAAGATGCTTTGTTGTATTTTGATATTTGTAAATTTATGGAGGCTTGCTTTGTGACCTAACAAATGGTCAATTCTGGAGAATGTTCCATGTGTACTAGAGAAGAGTGTATATTGTGCTGTTGTTGGGTTGAAT
>NW_006411215.1:10592-11845 GCF_000296735.1 Chrysochloris asiatica
TGTTTTGGCTGAGATATGGATCTTTTGCAGTGTCTCTTTCCACAGATGTAATCAATTTGATTTCTATGTATTCCATTGAGCGAGGTCCATGTGTATGCTGTTTTGTTGTTGTTATTTGTTTGTCTGTTTGTTTAAAAGTTATCGGCAATGAAGAAGCCATTGGTCTTAAGGAATTCTATCATGTGATCTATAGCATTGTCTCTATTACTAAGGCCATATTTGGCTGTGACTGATCTTCTTTGTTTCCAAACTTTGCATTCTAATAGCCAGTAATTATCATCATCTTGAATGAATGTTTAATCAATGTCAGACTGAAGACATTCATTGAATTCTTCAATTTCTTCATTATTGTCTTTAGTGGTTGGTGTGTACATTTGAATAGCAGTGGTATTAACTGGATTTCCTTACAGGCTATGGATATTTTCCTATCACAATCAGCTCTGTACTTCAAAACAGATCTTGAAATATTCTTTTTGATGATGAATGCAATGCCATTTCTCTTCAATTGGTTATTCCTCAAATAGTAAACCACATGATTTTCAGACTTAAAATGGCCAATAACGGTCCATTTTCACTCACTAATATCTAGGATCTATTTTTTTTTTCTTTGTTCCATTTTATTATTGACATTTTCCAGTTTTCCTAGATTCATACATTGTACATTCTATATTTCCATTACTAATGGATGTTTATAGCTGGTTCTATTCATTTCAAGTTGATCCACCATCAGCAAGTGAAGTGCCCAAAAGCTTTACTCTAGTCACATCATCACAGTCAAACCTAATTTGAGCAGGCTGCTCTTTCCCAGACTTATTTTGAGTGTCTGCCAACCTGAGGGGCTCATTTTCTGACACTATAACTCACAATATTCTGGAGCTCTACATAAAGCTACAATAGTCAATATTCTGGTGCTATGAGCTAGTGCTCCACTGATATTAATATATGGAGGCCAGGTGTGGCAACGTAGGATAAGAACTGGACCACAAGACTGAACTACAAGGTCAGAGATTGAAAATTCACCAGCCATTCATAGGAAATCTATACAGGGTCCTTATGAGTCAGAGACAACTTGACAGTCTTTAAACCTTTTTATAAATATATCTTAAGACCTTTTTAAAGTGTTGAAGAGCAAAGATGTCAACTTGAGGACTAAGGTGTGCCTTACCCAAGCCATGATATATTCAATAACCTCATATGCATGCAAAAGCTGTACAGTGAATAAAGAAGACCGTAGAAGAATTGATGCTTTGGAG
>NW_006411216.1:0-666 GCF_000296735.1 Chrysochloris asiatica
TTCTACTTCACTCTGTTTAAGTTTAGGTAGGTCATGTTTTTCTAATAATGTATTCATCTCTTCTAAGTTTTCATATTTGTTGGAGTACAACTCTTCATAGTATTATTATCCTTTTAATTTACTTGTGACCTTACCCACATGGTTTCTAATGCGTGTTATTTGTGTCTTCTCCCTCTTGTCTTTTGTTAGATTTGCCAATGGTTTGTCAATTTTATTAATCCTTTCAAAGAACCAGCTTCTTGACAGGTGCTTTTTAATGGAGGTAGATGTATCTACATGCCTGCAAGTTCAAGGACCACTGAATGCTGAAATCGAACCCTGGTAACATAGTAGTTATGCTTTGTGCTGCTAGCAGCAAAGTTAGCAGTTTGAATCTACCAGCCACTTCTCAGGAGAAAGATTAGGCTTTCCATTCCTGCAAAGTTTTACAGCCTTGGAAACCCAATATAGGGTCCCTATGAGTTGGAATTGACACCATGGCACACAACCACCAACCACCAACCACCAAATATTGAAACATACAAGGCCCTCCTTCTAGAGCCTGAGTTTAGACATTTAGCTTCCTGAACTGTGAGAAAATACATTTCTGTCCTTTAGAGCCACCCACTGGTGGTCTTTCTGTTATGACAGCAACAAGTACAGGCCTTGTTGTTATTAAGTGCTGTC
>NW_006411216.1:1451-1990 GCF_000296735.1 Chrysochloris asiatica
GCCCCATAGAGTTCCCAAGGCTGTAATATTGATGGAAGCAGATTGCTACATCTTTCTCTTGCAGAGGGATTTCAAGCACCAGCCTTCACGTTAACAACCCAGCCCCAACCTGTGCTAGCAGCACTCCTTCCACAAAAAATGAAAAATGTATGTGTAGTCGATCAAGAGACTTCTAGAAATCAGCATGAAAGCTGGTAATAAAGGAGTAGATTTTTAAAATAAGATTCCAACATTCTAGAATTCAGGGCCATTTTGTACTTGGTGTTTATGCACCATAATCTCTTAGTTATCTCGTGCTGCTGTAACAAAAATACCATAAATGAGTGGCTTTAACAAACAAAAATTTCTTTCACAGTGTAAGAAACT
Organism: Chrysochloris asiatica; assembly: GCF_000296735.1. Taxonomy (NCBI): domain Eukaryota; kingdom Metazoa; phylum Chordata; class Mammalia; order Afrosoricida; family Chrysochloridae; genus Chrysochloris; species Chrysochloris asiatica. Next base: position 1,818 of record NW_006411216.1, read on the forward strand.
AGAAGTCCAAATCCAGGGTGCCAGCTCAAAGGACAGGTTTTCTCCCTCTGTCGGCTCTAGGGGAAGGTCCTTGCCTCCTTTCAACATCTGTGGGCTTGGTGTCATCCATGGATCACCATGTTTCATTGACATCAGTCTTCCTCTGGGCCTAGGAGTTTCTCAGCACAAGGACC
>NW_006411216.1:3335-6236 GCF_000296735.1 Chrysochloris asiatica
CAGCATCAATGGACTCAAGTGTGAGGTTGGCCCAGGATCAGGCAGTGTTTCATTCTGCTGTGCATAAAGTCACTATGGGTCGGTGCCGACTCAATGGCACCTAACAACAACAGCAACAACAACTGTGGGACCTGACAAATTATTTAGCATTAGTATCTCTTAGTATCATTTTCTTCATGTCTAAAATAGAAAACACAATCAATGAGATGATTGATATCAAGTGCCTCCTCCAGTATCACCCTTTCTGTCCCTCAGGTGAGAAGGCTCAGTGAACAGGGATCTCGTGGTCCAAAGGATGTGCTCTATTCTTGGCTCTTCGTCTTTGATGGTAGTGCAATTCCCCCCTGTTTCTTCTGAGATGGCTCATTTTAACTCAAGTTAGAGTTACAAGTTTTTACAGTCACAAGTTAGCCCTGTTAATAACTCAGAACTGAATCTTATAATCCATCAGCATTTTCCCACACATTCTCTTACCCCAACCCATTGAGAAAAAGTTGTTTGGTGATGGCTGGAAGAAACCTTGAATAATTCACTACGCCACAGCTGCCATAACAAAGCATTGCAAAGTGTTGTTGTTGTTAAGGGCTGTCAAGACTGTTCTGACTCATAGAAACCCTGTATACGATTTCCAAGGAGCAGCTGGTGGATTTGAACTATCAACCTTTTGGTTCAAACCAACATTGCAGTCGATTGCTTATCCTATAGCACCCACCAGGACTTCAAAGAGAGCATCTTTCAATAACAGACAATTGTTTTCTTACAATTTTGAGGGTTAGAAGTTTAAATCAGGGTCTTGGCTGTCTCACTCCTTCTGTGAACCTCTCTGCTGGTGTCTGTTGACTGCTGGCTATCCTTGGGGTTGGCCAGGTCTGCTTTACTGCTTAGAAATTCATGTGCTTCCATGACCCCATAGCATCTCCCCCATGTGCTGATTTATGTCTGCATTCTCCTTTATAAGACACCACTCAGAAGGGATAAAGTTTAAGACCTGCCCTACTCCATTAGAGGAGCTCTGCTAGTGTAGCAGTTATGAATCGGGCTGCGAACCCCAAGGTCAGCAGTTCAAAACTACCAGCTGTTCTTCGGGTGAAAGAGGAGGTGTTCTGCTCGCATAAAGATTTATAGCCTTGGAAAGTACAGCGTGGTTAGAGTGGGAACCGACTCCACGGCACACAGCCACCACCACTCTGTTAGAGTATCACATTCACAAATGCACAGGCTAAGACTTTGATATATATTAGATATATATGTTGTTAATATATATATTAGATATATAGTTGATTCCAACTCATAGCGACCCCATATAGGGTCTCTGAGGAGCAGCTGATGGGTTTAAACTGCTGACCTTGAGGTTCAAACCAACCTTGTGGTCCAGTGCCACACCAGGACTGAGAAGATTTTTAAAGGCTACAGTCCACAAGAGAAGGAACCTACCTTGTGGATGGGAGGAAACTACTAAATCCGCTATCCAGATTGTGAAATTTAAAAAAATGCAATCTCCTCTCTTGCTTCAAATCATACAGAGTTTCTCACCAGACTATGCATTTAGTTATTCATCCTTCAGTAAATTGTGTCTTCGCCTCTCCTACTTTAGACCAGTTTCCTAAAGAAGAACATCGTGCTTGGTAAAGTGGTAGGTCAGCAAAAGAGAGGAAGACCCCCCTCCCCCCAATGAGATGGATTGGCACATTGGCAGCAGCACTGGGCACAAGTGTAACAACAATTGTGAGGATGGCACAGGACCGGGAAGTGTTTTGTTTTGTAGTGCATAGGGTCGCAATGGGTCGGAACCTACTCAGCTGTACCCAACAACAATAATGACAACAACTACTTATCAGTCACTGTTCTAGTTGCTGGAGACAGTTAAATATAAATAATAATAGTAATAGCAATACCAAGGATGTTCCACAATCTACCAAAATCCGGGAAAAAATGGTCGCTCCTCACTAGAACATTAAGTTGAGCCAATATTTGGAGCAACCGTGGTAATCAGATTCATGTTGAATTGACTCCTTTCCCAAATACAGAGAATTAGCTGGATGAACTAAGGTACAGAAAGAGAGGCATTGGCCTTGATGAGTTATCAGCAAGTAAAAGTCTTCTCTTCCACGCAGCTACTGTCATCCATTGATGCCGCATCAGCTCCTACAGAGACCCTTACAGACTGCCTCTCCGTTGAATGTCTTCTCACTCAAAGGTGTAAAAAAAAAGTGGCACCAACCATCTCTCCCACCAGGACTTCTTCCCCAAAAAGAGCCCTAGTAGGTTCGATTAATTCATTGCAATGGCCACACAGAATCCAGACACCATACTCATAGGGGGCTTATTAGGAAAGTTTACAGGTTACAATTCAGGATCAGAAATGCTAAGTGCACAGTTGTTCCAGCAAGACAGCCTCTCCTCAGCTATGCCCTCAGGACGGCCTCTCGCTGCCTGGTCAGTGTTATAGTGGCTCTTTTAGGGCTGCTGATAAATGTCCAGAGGGCACGCCACTCCACAGTAAACCTCAGCCTGGAGACATTTGATCTAACTCCACCGGTCAGCAAACCTAGCTCCCCCAATTAAGTGCTGGAGACACTCCATTTGCAAGCAAGCCTCCTGCCCAGAGTCATTCAGCTTTACTTACACTGTTCTGTCTCTTGCTCTGGCTCTTAATTCAGCTGCTGCAGCTCCTCTACCACTCTTATGGTGTCACAGCTCTCTGCCCTGGGTTGAGGAGTTTCGATGTGCAGGGATTTCACAGTCCAAATGGCATGCTCCATTCCTTGCTCTTTCTTCTGGATGCTAGGTCCCCCCTGCTGTCTTTGAGTTGGCTTATTTTTTACTGACATTAGAGTTGCACGTTTTCACAGTTAACCCTGGTAACAATCACAACTGAATCACATAATATATCAGCATCTT
>NW_006411216.1:6801-8697 GCF_000296735.1 Chrysochloris asiatica
AAGAGCTGAACAGAAAATTTCAAAGAGCAGCTCGAGAAAACAAAGTAAAATATTATAATGAAAGGTGAAAAAACCTGGAATTAGAAAATGAAAGTGGAAGAACACGCTCAGCATTTCTCAAGCTGAAAATACTAAGAGAAAAATCCAAACCTTTACTTGAAATATTGAAGGATTCTATGGGCAAATATATAAAATGATGCAAAAACCTCAAAGGAAGTTGGAATGAACACACAAAGTCACTGTGCCAAAAATAAGTGGTAAGTGTTCAGCCATTTCAAGAATTAGCATATGATCAAAAGACAATGGTATGGAAGGCAGACGCCTAAGGTCTTGAAGACATTGGCAAAGAACAAGGCTCTGGGAATTGATGGACTACAAATTGAAATCTTTCAACAAACTGATGCAGCATTGGAGACACTCATTCTTCTATGCTATGAAATTTGGAAGACAACTATCTGGTCAACTGATTGGAAGAGATCCATATTTGTGCCTTTTCCAAAGAGAAGTGACCCAGTGGAATGTGGAAATCATCAGACGATATCATTAATATTTCACGGAAGAAAAATTTTGCTAAAGATAATTCAAAAATGGATGCAGCAGTACATTGGCAGGGAATTATCAGTGGTTCAAGTGGGATTCAGATGGGAGCGTGGAACTAGGGATATCATTGTTGACTTCAGATGGATCTTGGCTGAAAGCAGAGAACACTAGAAAGATTTTACCTGTGCTTTATTGACTATGCAAATGATTTTGACTATGTGGATCATGATAAACTATAGACAACATTGTGGAAAATGAGTATTCCAGAACACTAAATTGGGTTCATAAGAATCCTGCACACAGAGCAAGATGCAGTTGTTCAAACAGAACAAGGGGACACTGAATGATTTTAAATCAGGAAAGGTGTGTGCTAAGTTTGTATTCTTTCACCATATCTATTCACTCTGTATTCTGAGTAAATAATCTGAGAAACTAGCTTATATGAAGAAGAGCATGGCTTCAGGATTGGAAGAAGATTCATTAACAACCTTCCATATGCAGATGAGACAACCTTGCTTGCTGAAGGTAAAGAGGACTTAAAAAACTTACTGATGAAGATCAAAGACCACAGTCTTCAATATGGGTTTCACCTCAATGTGAAGAATAAACAAATCCTCATCACCACTGGACCAATAAACAACATCAAGATAAATGCAACCATCAACACTCATGGAAGCAGCAGGAAAGAAATCAAACGACGTATTGCATTAGGTAAGTCTGCTGCAAGGATCTCTTTAAATACTCAGGAGTAAAGATGTCAGTTTGAGAACTAAAGTGTGCTTGACCCAAGCCACAGTATTTCCAATAACCTCACATGCATGTGAAAGTTGGACAGTGAATAAGGAAGACTGCAGAAGAATCGATGCAGTTGAGTTATGGTGTTGAAGGAGAAAATTAAAAGTGCCATGGACTGCCAGAAGAACAAACAAATCTGTATTGAAAGATCCTTAGAAGCCAGGATGGCCAGACTTTGAATCCATACTTAGGACATATTATCAAGAGGAACCAGTCCCTGAAGAAGGACATCATGCTTGGTAAAGTGGAGGGGGTCAGCGAAGAAGAGGAAGATCCCCGATGAATTGGATTGTCACAGTGACAGCAGCAATGGGCTCAAGTAAAGCAGTGATTGTGAGAGCTGAGCAGTGTTTCATTCTGTTGTACATAAGGTCGCTGTGAGTACCCACTGGATGGAACCTAACAACAACAATTATTTTTTTACTTTAATGAGTCAGTAAATATCAAACCAAAGGTTCTGAAAGGTAAAAAAAAAAAAAAAAGAGGTCAAAGTCATGTACAATTTTTCAAGTGACTAATCACAGTTCTTGGTGATAGAAATGATGCAGGAGAGCACATGAT
>NW_006411216.1:9695-10399 GCF_000296735.1 Chrysochloris asiatica
AAGGAATCAAGGGTAAATTGCTACTATTTGTTGACCCTGACCTATACTCATAGAGGTAGTAACTCTAAATACCCACAAAGAGGGAAGGAGACTTCACATCAAGTATCAATGCTATCCTCTCTGTACACAGGGTAGATAGGGATGGGCAACTTAGACACTGACTACCTAAAATGAAGGGCAATAAAGACATGAAGTGACTGGCTTAAAAGGTTTCAAGAGAGAATTTAGTTTAAGAGTGTGGGACAGGGAGAAAGCGTCCCCACTGAATAGTTTTCGTCTTATCTAGATGGATCTGGTGAAAAGAGATGGGGATAAGATTCATATGATTCAATAGTGTTATCATGACTAATTGCAACTGTCACAATTATAATAGTAGAAGTTTTGTAACAAAAACAGGAGAGTGGTTAATCTTACAGTCCAGAAACAGAGGACCCTAGAACCACCAAGGGAGAAGAGCACAAGCAGAATGCAGGACCTTATCCAGAGAAGTAGTGACACCAGAGATGGAGGCAGAGATGGGGACATGGGGAGAGGGAGCAGCTGAGGACTCTAGATTCATGGAAAGAGAGGAACTAAGGGCCAGTGGTCAGGAGGCCAACTTGCAGAATGTGCCCTTTGGAGGTAAAAATGATTATATATGCTTGAGTGTTAATAAAAAAAGAGCTAAAGTGAATAGAGAGAAATACTGTTAACTGATGGTACAT
>NW_006411216.1:10589-11311 GCF_000296735.1 Chrysochloris asiatica
GAGATCCGTATTTGTGCCCATTCCAAAGAGAGGTGACCCAGTGGAATTCGGAAACCATTGAACAATATCATTGATATCCTATACGAGTAAAGTATATGCTGCAAGCATATATTGACAGAGAACTTCCAGAGGTTCAAGCTGGATTCAGAAGAGGACATGGAATGAGGACTATATCATTGCTGGTGTCCAATGGATCTTGGCTGAAAGCAAAGAATACCAGAAAGATGTTTACCTGTGCTTTATTGATTATGCAAAGGCTTTCGATTGTGTAGATCATGACAAGCTATGGACAACATTGCAAAGTATGAACACTTATCTGGAACACTTAATTTTGCTTATGAAGAATCTGTATATGGACCAAGAAGTTGTTCAGACAGAACATCGGGAACACTGAATGGTTTAAAATTAAGAAAGGTGTGAGACAGTGTTATATTCTTTCACCATACTTATTCAAGCTGTATGCTGAGCAAATAATCTGAGAAGCTGGAGGAAGACTCATTAGCAACCTGTGATATGCAGATGATACAACCTTGCTTGCTGAAAATGAAGAGGACTTAAAATACTTACTGATAAAGATCAAAGACCACAGTCTTTGGTATGGATTGGATTTCAATGTAAAGAAAACCAGTGGACCAAAAAACAACATTCTTATCAATGGAGAAAAGATTGAAGTTGTCAAGGACTTCATTCTTCTTGGATCAACCATCAACACTCATGGAAGC
>NW_006411217.1:0-1725 GCF_000296735.1 Chrysochloris asiatica
CTTCCCTCTGCAAACAGGACCCAAACAAGGATGCCCTTTGTCACCACTTCTATTCAATGTTGTGCTGGAAGACTTAGCCAGAGGTATATGGCAGTGTAAGACCTAAGGAAAAGACTCCATTTTGTACATTAGCCTGAACACGTCCTCCTATTCCAGGAACGTGCCAAATCAGCTCGTGTTGCATTAGAATAACCTTTCACCCCTAGCAACAGCAAGAGCTAGATAAGTGTAGACAGGACAGCCCAAGCCAGATGCCAGATGTTTTCCTTATCCTAGCCTAAGGACTAAAACCACCAGTACTGACCAATTAGGCTGTAACATCTCATACTTTGCCAAGTGTCAACCAATCCAAAAATTATAAAGCTGAAAAACCCTGAGCTTGCTTGAAAACTCTATAAAAACCCTGCCAACTGGGAGTTCGGGGCTCCACCCCTAATCTGCTGCATCAGATGCAGGTGGAATCTGAGCTCGAGCTTGAATAAGCAACCCTTGTGCACTTGCATTGGCATCAGCTCCTTGGTGGTCTTTGGGGACCCCGAATTCTGGGCATAACAGCAGGATAGGGAAATTAAAGGCATCCAAATTGGCAAAGAGGAAATAAAACTCTATTTGTTGATGATGTGATCCTATATATAGAAAACCCTAAAGACTCTGTAAAAAAGCTACTACACATCATTGGAAGATTCAGCATACTGGAGCATACTGGCAGGGTATAAGATCAACATACAAAGATCAGTCGGATTCCTCTATAACAATATGACAGTGCTGAGAAGGGCATTAGGAAAGCAATACCATTTACAATAAGCAACCAAAGGATGAAATATCTAGGTATAAATGTAACCAGAGAAACAAAGAACCTATAAAAAGAAAACTACAAAACACTACTACAAGAAACCAAAAGAGACTTACAAAAATTTAAGAATATACCATGCTCCTGTATAGGATGATTTAACATTGTGAAATTGTCAATACAATCCAAGAGCAATCTACACATACAATGCAATCCCAATCCAGATTTGCATGACATTTTTCAAAGAGATGGAAAAAACAATTACAAACGTTATATGGAAAGGAAAGAGACCCTGGATAAGCAAAGCACTGCTTAAGAAGCAGAATAAAGCAGGAAGCCTCTCACTCCCTGATTTCAAATTTTACTACATGACCACAGTTGTCAAAACAGCTTGGTACTAGCACAATGAAAGATACATAGATCAATGGAACAGAATAGAGAATCCAGAAATTAACCCACCCACATACAGCCAACCGATTTTTGACAAAGGACCTAGGTATATTTCATGGGGAGGAGATAGTATCTTCAACAGAGGTCCTGCAAGAAGTGGAGAGTGATATGCAAAAGATTGAAAGAAGACCTTTACCTCATACCTTACACAAAAACCAACTCAGCATGGATTAAAAACCTAAATGTGAATACAAGAATTATAAAGGTCATCAGTGAAAAAACAGGGACAAATGTCAGGGCACACCCAGACTAATAAACATTTTGAAAATTACACAAACAAAAGTTGACAAACAAGATGAGTGGGACATACTAAAAATTAAAAACTTACGTTCATCAGAAGATTTCATCAAAAGAGAGAAAATGGAGCCCACAGAATGGGCAAATTTTTTTTTTTTTGCAATGATGTAACAGAAAAGGGATTCATTTCTAAAATATATAGGAAACTACAACACCTCTACAAGAAAAAGACAAATAACCCAATTTAA
>NW_006411217.1:2405-2923 GCF_000296735.1 Chrysochloris asiatica
TAGAAAGCCTCATCTTTCTCCCGCAGAGCAGCTGGTAGTTTCGAACCGCTGACCTTAAGGTTCGCAGCCCGATTCGCAACCACTACGCTACCAGAGCTCCTTAGAATGTTCCTTAGAGGCCAAGAAGTCCAAACTTCGACTCTCATACTTTGGGCATATTGTCAGGCGGGAACAGTTGCTGGAGAAGGATATCACGCTTGATAAGATGCAGGGTCAGTGAAAAAGAGGAAGACCCCTAAATAGATGGATTGACCAACTGGCATCACTGATGGACTCAAGTGTGGTATCGGTAGTCAGGTTGGCCTAGGATCGGACATTATTTCACTCTGCTGTGCATGGTGTTGCTATGAGTCGGTTACGACTCGATGGCACCTGACAACAACAACAATTTGGACAGAGGTAAATAATGAGGTATGCAGAACCTTGGAAAATCAGGGCTCTTGGATACAGGGATTGAAACATAGTTTTAATGGGTAAAACAGTTAAAATGCTTGGCTATTTTTTAATCTTGGTTTCCC